>NW_021616884.1:0-191 GCF_004785775.1 Grammomys surdaster
ATATAGTGGAATGTTTTATTAGAGTTAGGCAAGTTTATAGGAACTCAGATAATTTAGGACAGTGGGATAGTAAGAAGAGGAAATATGGAACATTTGATTGATGGCAGCTGAGTTTAGGTAATGAAATAACAGATAATATCTGTGAAAGCTTAGCTGTCAATGTAGTCAGAAGTCTGAGAAAGAGTAAACAA
>NW_021616884.1:291-2167 GCF_004785775.1 Grammomys surdaster
GCTGTCAATGTAGTCAGAAGTCTGATAAAGAGTAAACAACAATCTACAAGTTATATATTATTTTAAAAAAAGACAGAGTCCACTAGCCAACAGTTCCCATGGTTTTCATAGTCTCTTGGGTGAAGTCGATTTGGCTTCCAAGTGCAGAAGATGCAGAGCTTTTTTCTGTAGAATGGATCCATGTGACATGAGAAATGACCTACCTTGGTTTAGCCAAGTAATTTGACTCAGAGCATCCAATTTAGTCCACTGCTTTTATTCGGATACAATCCAGGCTGTATCTTCTAGGAGTCCAGTGTCCAAGTCTTCTGAAACCATCTTGGGTTAACTGGTAGAGGCTTTGCAAATTCTGTTGTCCATAAACTTAAAAAATACTATTAGCAGACTTCTGACAAGATTGAGAGCCATAAGGATTGGTTGTAACTGAATAGAATTTAATAGCAGCAGTAAAAATCTATTAAGACAGAGCCTTTCCTATCCTGTCTTAAGTAACTTTGACAGGTTGTGTAGGCAGAGAAAAGCATATGTTTGTATTAGCAAAGAAACACGTGGCTAGGACCAGAATAAGAAAGCTGGATCGTATGCCTGGCAGGTTGGAGATGTGAGCCACAGGTGCTGTGGGTCAGGTCTGTGGGTGGCAGCAACAGGGCGGGATTTCCTACTAGCAGCCAGAAGTCATTGCTCAGTGCCTCTGGCTGCTAGAGTTTGCAGTGGGCAAGGAAAAGAAAGCATGTCCCATATCACAGCAATGTTCAAGTTAGTGGTTTTTGTGGCAGAAGGCACTGCTAGCACTCACTTTACAGGTCCCAGGCAGAGAGGTGTGAGAGAGCCTCCCTCAAATGCTCCTGCAGCCAAGCCCTTTGCTGGGGAGGTTGCACACTTGGGGAAGCAAGTCTCAGAGAGGGTCCCTGGCAGGGTGCAAGGAGTAAGGACCCATAGAAGAAACAGAACCACAGAGAGGAAGGGATCAAGCCTGGTCCCGGACCCACTGCTTTTCAGGAAAACCGGCTGACCAGCCACAGACGAGGCAAAGGGGAGGTGTGTTTATAAAAAGATAAAGAGATAAAGAGTATGTTCTGTGGGTGTGTGGAGAGGTATGGGGAAGGGGATGTCTCAGCGGGCCCATGCCGAGGCATCTCTTCACCCTGAGGGACCAGTCACACACTGGTATAGAATAGAATAGAGTTTATTCAGGCCATGGGGAGGGGAGCCAGGAGAGTAGTAGAGACAGAGAGAGAGAGAGGGAGAGAGACAGAGACAGAGACAGAGACACAGAGAGAGACAGAGAGAGAAAGAAAGAAGTGGAGGCCAGCCATGACCATGTGGACTGAGAGGGAAAGGAAGGGGGAGGGGCAAGGGGACAGGGAGAAGCTAGAGGCAAGAGAACAAGAGATTAACAGAGAGAGAGAAGGGGGAAAGCAGCCCCTTATATAGTGGGCAGGCCTACCTGGCTGTTGCCAGGTAACTGGGGGGAGGAGCATACCTGGCTGTTGCCAGGTAACTGTGGAGGTAGAGTTTAGACAGAATACTAACACTTGCTTCCCTTGGCACCTTGTGTCATCCAGTTTTTAATCCAGCAGATGAGTAGCATTGCAAAGATCACTGATAATCCCAGCTTGTTTCAATATCAAACTGTTCTCAACACAGGAGACAGTCACTCCAATGACACCTCTCATTATGAAAAGGAAAAAGAGGAGTTGTGAGGCAGTGGGCCATGCCACCAGACAGAAGCACTGGTAAGGTTGTAGCAAAGTACAGAACCTCCAGAAAACTCATAAATGAGTACAACAGGATGTCGACCTAGCTCCTGACCAGATTTCTGTCCTGGAGCACTGACTGAGACAGCCCACTAGGAGGACCATGACAATCACTCACT
>NW_021616885.1:0-1247 GCF_004785775.1 Grammomys surdaster
TTCCAGTTTCTTTTTGTAGGCACTTAGAGCTATGAGTTTTCCTCTTATCATTGCCTTCATGGAGTCCCACAAGTTTTGGCATGGTGTGTCCTCATTTTCATTGAATTCTAAAAAGTCTTTTATTTCTTTCTTTATTTCTTCCTTGAGCAAGTCATCATTGAGTAGAGAGTTGTTCAGTTTCCACGTGGGTTTTCCACTGGTTTTGTCATTATTAAAGACCAGTCTTAGTCCGTGGTGATCTGATAGGATGCAAGGGATTATTTCAATCTTTTTGTATCTGTAGAGGCTTGTTTTGTGACCAATTATATGGTCTATTTTGGAGAAGGTACCATGAGGTGCTGAGAAAAAGGTATATTCTTTTGTTTTAGTATGAAATGTTCTATAGATGTCTGTTAAGTCCATTTGGTTCATAACTTCTGTTAATGTCAAAGTGTCTCAGTTTAGTTTCTGTTTCCATGATCTATCCATTGCTGAGAGTGGGGTGTTGAAATCCTCCACTATTATTGTGTGAGGTGTAATGTGTGTTTAGAGGTTTAGTAAAGTTTCTTTTATGTATGTAGGTGCCCTTGCATTTGGAGCATAGATGTTCAGAATTGAGAGTTCACCTAGGTAGATTTTACCTTTGATGAGTATGAAGTGTCCTTCCTTATCTTTTTTTGATTAATTTTGGATGAAAGTCGATTTTATTTGATATTAGAATGGCTACTCCAGCTTTTTTTTGGGACCATTGGCTTGGAAAATTGTTTTCCATCATTTTATTCTGAGGTAGTGTCTGTCTTTGTCACTGAGGTGTGTTTCTTGTATGCAGCAAATTCTGGGTCTTGTTTGTGTATCCAGTCTGATAGTCTGCGTCTTTTTATTGGGGAATTGAGACTATTGATGTTAAGCGATATTAAGGAAAAAATTATTGTGGCTTCCTGTTATTTTTGTTATTAGAGGTAGAATTATGTTTGTATAGTTATCTTCTTTTGGGGTTGTTGGAAGATTACATCCTTGCTTTTTCTAGGTTGTAGTTTCCCTCCTTGTGTTGGCGTTTTCCAACAATTATCCTTTGAAGTGCTGGGTTTGTGGGAAGATATTGTGCAAACTTGGTTTTGTCATGGAATATCTTGGTTTCACCATCTATAGTGATTGAGAGTTTTGCTGGGTATAGTAATCTGGGCTGGCAATTGTGTTCTCTTAGGGTCTGTATGATGTTACTCCAGGCTCTTCTGGCTTTTATAGTCTCTGGTGAGAAGTCTGGTGTA
>NW_021616886.1:0-1330 GCF_004785775.1 Grammomys surdaster
ATCCAGTCCCAAGGATCGCCTACCAAAAGGGATCCCGAGGCTCAGCACCCCATTCCTCCTCAGACTGTCGCCCCTCGCTCACCATATCGTGCCTTCCAAGCTCGCGCGCTCCCCTCACAGCTCCCAGTAAGCACAAAGAACCACTTGCATTTTCCCAGCTTCAGAACAGAGCCTGGAGCCTGGAGCCTGATGCCCGGAAAAGCCCGCCTCCCCCATGACTGACGCTCCGACTACAGGTTTTGATTGGTTAATGAAGCCTGAGTGACAAGAGTCCCTCCTTTATAGTTGGAGTTTAAGGAAAAGCACATAACTGTATTTCCTGCCGCTAGGTTCCACCCCTGGGCAAGACCTTTCCCAGATCTGCAGGTATTTCCACTTCAGTAGTTCTTCCCCTTGGCTTGCAGTAGCTTCACTTCCCTCTTAACCTGCTTGGTAGGCACTTTCCCTTTTTCCTCCTGGACACAAGGTAGCTAGTTTACAGAGCACAGTACAAAATGTGGAGTGGAGTGTTTCTCCTGTCCCACAGGTGGAAGGGTGGCCACGATATTAGTAATTAAGGAGAGATTTTAGAGAACAAACATTTGTTCTGTGGGTTCACGGTGAGGTCAGGTGAACTGCAGCTATGTTTTCCCTGGTAGGCAAAGGGTACATTGGACAATCCTGAGAGAAAACCTGGAACCAGATCACAAACAATGAAATGTGTTTCCCCCACAAGAAAGCTGGATAGTGGATCTCTTCCTGTAGGCGTTTTCTTCCTGAAATTCTGGTATTTCTCTTGACAAATTAACACTAATGTTACGTGTAGTTCCCACGGAACTTGAACAATTAGAAAGAAATGGTTGGAGGAACAAAGCTGTTTATGAGCACTATTCTTAGCAGTTTTCTGAGTTAAGGTGACAACACAGCTGGATTAGTCAAGGATCTCTCTATAAACAGAACTGATAAAATGAGTCTCTCTTTCCCTGTATGTGTGTAGAAAGGGGATTTATTAGAATGGCTCACAGACTGTGGTCCAGCTAGTCCAACAAGTGCTGTCTACCAATTAAAATGTGAAGAATCCAGTAGTTCAGTCCATGAGGCTGGGTGTCTAAGCTGGGCTTCACTGTGTACCACGTTTTCAAAGAAGTAGGCTCTAATGCCAGTAAAGGAATGAACTTGCGAGAGAAATAGGAGAGACAGAGAGAGAGAGACAGAGAGAGACACAGAGAGAGAGAGAGACAGAGGCCCGCAGAAGATGTGGCCCAGACTAAAGGTGGATCTTATCACCACAAAAGATACAGAACGGTATTCCCATTTTAAAAGTTTTAATTAAGAAAAATCTCTCACAGGT
>NW_021616887.1:0-1588 GCF_004785775.1 Grammomys surdaster
CCTATTAAAATTCCAATTCAATTCTTCATAGAGTTAGAAAGAGCAATTTGCAATTTCATTTGGAATAACAAAAATTCTAGGATAGCAAAAACCATTCTCAATAATAAAAGAACTTCTGGGGGAATCACCATCCCAGACCTCAAGCTGTATTACAGAGCAATAGTAATAAAAAAAAATAAAAATAAAAAAAATAAAAAATACAAACACTTCATGGTATTGGTACAGAAGCGGGCCAGAAGATCAGTGGGATAGAATTAAAGACCCAGAAATGAACCCACACACCTATGGTCACTTGATCTTTGACAAAAGAGCTAAAACTGTCCAGTGGAAAAAGGATAGCATTCTCAACAAATGGTGCTGGTTAAACTGAAGGTCAGCATGTAGAAGAATGCAAATTGATCCATTCTTATCTCCTTGTACAAAGGTCAAGTCCAGGTGAATCAAGGACCTCCACATAAAACCAGATACACTGAAACTAATAGAAGAGAACGTGAGGAAGAGCCTTGAACTCGTGGGCTCAGGGCAAAATTGCCTAAACAGAACAGCAATGGCTTATGCTCTAAGATCAAGAATTGACAAATGGGACTTCATAAAATTGCAAAGCTTTTGTAAGGCAAAGGACACTGTCAATAGGACAAAATGGAAACCAACAGATTGGGAAAAGATCTTCACCAATCCTACAACTGATAGATGGCTAATATCAAATATGTACAAAGAACTCAAGAAATTAGACTCCAGACAATCAGATAATCCTACTAAAAATGGGGTATAGAGCTCAACAAAGAATTCTCTACTGAGGAAACTCAAATGGTCAAAAACCACCTAAAAAAATGTTCAACATCCTTAGTCATCAGGGAAATGCAAATCAAAACAACCCTCAGATTCTACCTCACACCAATCAGAATGGCTAAGTTCACTCAGGGGAAAGCAGATACTGGTGAAGATGTGGAGAAAGAGGAACACTCCTCCATGGTTGGTGGGATTGCAAGCTGGTACAACCAGTGTGGAAATCACTCTGGCGGTTCCTCAGAAAATGGGACATAGTATTACCTGAGGCCCCAGCTATACCACTCCTGGGCATATACCCAAAAGATGCTTCAACATATAACAAAGGACACATGCTCCACTTTTCCACAGCAGCCTTATTTATAATAGCCAGAAGCTGGAAAGAACACAGATGTCCTTCAACAGAGGACTGGATACAGAAAATGTGGTACATTTACACAAAAGAGTATTACTCAGCTATTAAAAACAATGACTTCATGAAATTCTTAGGCAAATGGATGGAACTAGAAAATATCATCGTGAGTGAGGTAACCCAATCAAAAAAGAACACATATGGTATGCACTCACTGATAAGTGTATATTAGTCCCAAAGCTAGAAATACCCAAGATACACCCCTCAGACCACATGAAGCTCATGAAGAAGGAAGACCAAAGTGTGGGTGCTTCAGTCCTTCTTAGAAGAGCAACAAAATACTCATGGGAGCAAATATGGAGACAAAATGTGGAACAGAGACTGAAGAAGGGGCTGTCCAGAGACTACCCCACATGGAGATCCAGTCCATGAGCAGTCACCAAAGGCAGA
>NW_021616888.1:0-2622 GCF_004785775.1 Grammomys surdaster
GATGGACTAACTCTGTGATACAACAGATAAATAATTTGGTAGCAAAAAATCCTACTCAGATACATTATCATAAGTTAGCTATGGAGGACCTCGAGACTCAAGATGAGGGTGTTATTTTATAAAGGGTGTTTCCAAAATCCATCTCCACCCAACCTAAAAGGAAGGACTTCTGCTCCTAGACCAAGCAGAGAGGGGCCACCCAGAACCCCCTCTGACAGGCTATCTGAATTCTTGCTTCGGCTGTAAGGCTAAGCACTGTAAGGGAATATAAATAAAAGATAAAAATATCTCTCTGGATTCCCTGAGGGACAAGCCTGACTGCATAAGGGTTGATGTCAAAAGTATCCCCTCTCCAGGAAAAAGACATCGGGATGGGTATGGCCCTCATGCCTCACTGGACAACGACATGGGGACAGGAGCCATTACAAGGTCCCTTTCAAGTACTGGAGGTCAGGCCTCTATACCCGCCTTCGCAAGATTAGAATTGCCACAGCCCTTCTATACTTAGAGAAGGGAGGAGATGTCAGGGGCAGCCCTGCTTACACACTGTAGGCCTAAAATCAGCCATAGGCCTAAAATCAGCAATAGGCCTGTCATACATGTATACTAACACAAAGTCCTGGGTCTCTGTGAAAAAAAACATTGAAATAGATGGCTATAAGCTATTGTAAACAGGCAGCTTTTGTGGAAATTTACCAGCTTGAGTAGTCATAGACTTGTAAATAGATAGCCTTGACAGACAATACCAACTTAGATAAGGACAAGTGAGTTATAGGCAGAGTCATAATGACTTGTCCCCTGAACCTTCATCCAGCCGATTCTCGGTTCTGAAAGATATCTGTATTCCCCCTGATCACCCACACTCCAGTGTCATTCCCTTCCCCACACCCTGCCTTTCTGTGTTTATAACCCCTGTGTGAATGTATTACGATTTGAGAAACAATAAATTATTTTAAAAAAAAGAAATAAAAACCATTCTTTTATTTCTCTGTTTTAAACAAATCCTTACAACATTAAATACTTATTGGCAACTCATAGGTTTTCTTATGCAAAGGTGCTATTAATTTTTTTTTTGGCTTATTGAAAGAGTTTACAGGTAGTTCCTTTAAATAAAGAGACAAGGTCATTTGTCACTAATGTATTTAAAATTCTTCTCCTACAAATTTGTCAGGCCTTTTCCGGTCATCTTTACATGTGCTAAATCACATGGTCTGAATGATTTTACCCAGAGAAACTAATTTATCATAAGCTTGAGGTTGTAAATGTTAAGATTTATTATAGAGCTGTACATTAGTATAAAAGCAAGCACAGCGGTTAGCAAACATGAGACATAGGCTGTAAAGCAGGGTGCATGTGACAAGGAGACATTGATGAATGAGATTAGATCTAACTGAGATTTACTACAAAATGATGACAAGGATTTTTCCTTTGCTAGCACCTCTACTAATAATGCACACAAGAGGAGGTATTCTGAGAAAGAAAGCAAAATATAACATTAGAGGGCATAGTTCTAGAGTGAAGTCCAGAAAAAATAAATACACTTCTATAACACTTCTGGCTTAAAATGATTGCTATAAGTATTAGTTATAAATCTGGACTATTTTTAACAGTTCTGTGCCTCATGAAATTCATGGATGCATATCATACAGATAATATATTTATAATTTTAAGAGACAACGAGTCCAGGTACAGTAGTGCACAGCTATGTAGCCAACTTGGGGCAAACACAGAAATCTGAAGGCTTGCCTGGCCTACAGTGTAAGTTCAAAGGCAGCTTGTACAACTGAGACCCTGTCTCACAAGACAAATAATAAATAACAAAACAATAATAAGCAATACCCAAAAGAAGCAAGCAAGCAAACATGGGTACTTGGAGGTATGTCAGTGGTAGAATAATTGCCTAGCATATAAAAGGCCATAAGTTAAATTAGTACTGCAAAACAAAATCTATGAAAATAAAAGTTAAGCTGTTATCAAAGTATCTATATACTGTATAGTAAATTTATTATAGTATTGTGGCTATATAATATTAACTTCAGTAAAGAAAAGATAAATTGTAAACAAAATATTACAAACAGAATATAAGTTTCCATGTACTTAAGAATTATTATCGTGGTTTAAGATTAATCCTGCAGTTTGAGTTAAGTCACTCAAGCCCCTTTGATCTTTCACTCGGTGAAAAATACTATAAATATGATTTCTACTATCACAGCACCCACACCCATTTAAGATGTAAAAAGGAAACAGTGCAAAGAATTGCTACAGACATATTTGTGATTGTATGTGAATAAGTAAACACAGTCATAATATACTTGGATAGAAAGAGGCAAATAAAATGTCTTTAGGGCTCAAAATGTAACTTCTGTTTATTGGTAATGACTAAAAATTTTGCCAAGTGGGAAAAATATGAAAGATTTAGCCATAAATATTTTTGTTCCCTTCCATTTGTCATTTGAAGACTATACAGATATTGTATTTTTACACAACTCCCTTTAGGGACACAATTTTAGAGGAGATCTAATCAGGAAGAGGCACGCTGCACTCAGTATAAACAGCATCTGCACAGTTGGAGACTCTCTTCTATTGCTATTTCTCCCTTTATTGTGCTTCAAGATCAAACCA
>NW_021616888.1:2632-7149 GCF_004785775.1 Grammomys surdaster
AATGAAAGCTTGTTTTTGTCCTTTACAGTTTGTAAATGGATGTTGTGAAGCTTCAAATTCAGAGATCACTGAAAAAATAAGAGGACACACAGCAGCTATTGAGAACCAGCACAACTCCTTTGTTGTTCAGACAACTTCTGATGAAGAAGAATTTAAAGCGGGAAGCCTAGAGCTGATGAAACTATAAAAATTGGTTTAACAAAGCTTAATTGCTTTCTGAAACAGGATCAGAAACTAGATATCCCAGCAGGTATGTCATTTTTACTTATTAAAATTTATTTTACTTATATAGGTCACATGTGGGTGGATATGTGCACTTTCGTGCAGTGCCTTTGGAGGCCAGGTGGAGGGATTCCCTCTGAGCTGGAAGCAGAGGCAGGAATGAGTTACTCAATGTGGGTGCTGGGAACTGAACTCTGGTCCTCTGGGAGAGTAATGTATCTCCTTAACCACTGAGCCACCTCTCCAATCCCCAATGTGTTTTGTTTCCTAATAATTTATTTGTTTACTTTACATTAAGATTTATTTATATGCAAGCATGCCTGTAGGCCAGAAGAGGGCACCAGATCTTATTATAGATAGGTGTTAGCCACCATGTGGTTGTTGGAAATTGAACTCAGGACCTCTGGAAGAGAGAGCAGGTAGTGCTCTTAACCTCTGAGTCATCTCTCCAGCCTTCCCTAGTTTTAAAACAAATTTGTTGAAGTTTTTGAAGTTGAATTCAACTGTTTACAGTGTTAGATACTCTTTGAAACTGAGCCTGCTTTTGCCTGACAGAAATTTACCGTCTTGCTGTAATAAAATTTAAATATGGAAAATTTAGAATATCAAAATAATTCTAATCCAGTCTTAGCTATCCCCTTGTCAGTAGTATATTCCTAGAAATTTGGGCACAATAGAATAGTAGTTCATAAAACAGTCAGACAACTGGCTTTGTTAAGAAAAGACATTGTAAAAGCCTAGTATAGCATGCATATAAACAAGCTAGATGTCTGAATGTTTATGAAATTTTATAATTTATTTTCCTCAGGAAGCTGAGGAAAGAAAATTGTCACTTGGAGACTATCCTGGGCTACATAGCAAGACTCTGATGAAAGAGAAAAGAATAAATTGTTGGGTGTGGTGACAACACTTTATAACAGTACTCAGGAGGAATCAGTAGGATGATCAGGAGTTCAAAGTCATCTTTAGCTGCATTGTTAGCATTATGCTAACCCTAACCTAACCCTGGACTACAAGAGTTCTTGTCTCAAAAAAACCAAACTAAAACCAGAAAACATTAAAAACAAATCAAACTGACCAATTATTTAGTCAATAGTGTGTCTAAAGGATGTTTTAATACCAAAAGTACTACATGAGTATAAAAGCTAAGTCTTGTTTAATGCAAAGTTCATTGCATTGTGCATTTTTTCCACAACTGGCATCATTTAAATATCACCAGTTTTAGAGATTAGAAATGGCAAAGATGGGTAAACTATTGTGATTGCTAAACTGTTACACATTAACAGTTTATTAACAATTGTAATAATTAATGGTTATTAATAATTGATTCCTCATTGCATTGTAAAGTCATTGAATTATATACTTTATTGAATGATTTTTTGTTTTGTTTTGTTTTTCGAGACAGGGTTTCTCTGTGTAGCCCTGGCTGTCCTGGAACTCACTCTGTAGACCAGGCTGGCCTCAAACTCAGAAATTTGCCTGCCTCTGCCTCCTCCCAAGTGCTGGGATTAAAGGCGTGCACCACCACCGCCCGGCTATTGAATGATTTTTTTGTGGCATATAAATTACATCTCAAAGCTTTCTTTTAAAGAAGTAATTGTAGACTTTGTACTAAAGAATATTGGTTTATTTTGTTTCTTCAGTATTCCAGATTTATCATTAGCTGTCAATGAAAATGAAATCTTACATGAAAAGGCCAATAAGGAAATAGGACTGGGTAAGAGCACTGCACCAAATTTATCATAAAAAGATAACTCCTTTCAAAGCTGGTAAAACTTTTAATTTCATTTCTCAGAATACCCAAAATCTTTCCAAAGCCTAATCTTTTGTACTTTCTTAGAAACTAAAACTTCACATTTTTGGAGGTAAGATGACTTTTGAGAATTTTAAGATCTATTAAAGATCCATTATTACAAAGCAAAATATTGATAGCTTCAACCAGTATGTGCCTGGCAGGTAAAAAAGATGTGTGAAGATCACTGTTTGTTTTTGGAAGACAAGTTACTTGAAAGCATTCATTTTAACATGACATTAAAAATTACACTTCAAAGGCCGGGCAGTGGTGGCGCACGCCTTTAATCCCAGCACTTGGGAGGCAGAGACAGGCGGATTTCTGAGTTCGAGGCCAGCCTGGTCTACAGAGTGAGTTCCAGGACAGCCAGGACTATGCAGAGAAACCCTGTCTCGAAAAACCAAAAAAAAAAAAAAAATTACACTTCATACTTAACTTCCCCCTGCTTTTCAAATGTCTGCTATAACAGTTATGACCCCAGAGAGGAAAAATTATTTATATCCACCAACACTTGTGAGAACTGAACCACCGGACGGCTCCTTGATCAGCTGCAAAAGAAACAGCCCAAGCCACTAATGATGCTAAATTGCTCAGAAATCAGCAGAGACGAGTCGGGTAAATTTAATACATAAGTTTAGAACCTCTTCATAGACTGTTACTTATGTAACATGTATGTATGGGGGCACATGTGTGCATGGAGTGTCCATTCAGTATGTGTGCTTGTGAGTGGAGGCAGGAGGTTGATTTTGGGTGCCTTCCTTAATTGCTCTCCACTGTATATACTGAAATAGAGTCTCTCACTTGAACCCAGAGCTTCCAGTTACCAGCTCTCCCAAGGACTGAGGTTACAGGTGGGCTACCACATCCACAAGATAGTTTGGATTTAAGGATCCAAAATCTGGTCCTTATATTTGAATAGCGAATGTTCGCCCCTGTGAACCCTTGATGTGGTTGATTTCATAAAATGAATGTTACTGCTTACTTTTCAGTCCTATGCTGCTTTCTGTGAGAGCTACTGACTTTCTTTTAATCTGATTAATTTTGAATTAATTAGGCTAGTAAATAGTAATAACAAAATGCAGTATTTAAGCTATGATTGCATATCAGACACTGTTCTAAGTTCTTTCCAGTTAGTATGCTAACTTAACCCTTTCAATAACTCTGTGGGATGGATACCACATCTTTAAAATGATCAAGCTATGAATTCTTGTTTTTTTTTTTTTTTTTTTTTTTTTTGGTTTTTCGAGACAGGGTTTCTCTGTGTAGCCCTGGCTGTCCTGGAACTCACTCTGTAGACCAGGCTGGCCTCGAACTCAGAAATCCACCTGCCTCTGCCTCCCAAGTGCTGGGATTAAAGGCGTGCGCCACCACCGCCCGGCCAAGCTATGAATTCTTTAGTCTCATGTTACAAAGATGAAGCTGCAATTAGAAGCAAGGCAATCAAGCCCTTAGTTTGTGCTCTGTAATTAATAGCAATAGAAAGGTTAATAGTATAGAAAAGTTAAGAAATTAGAGAACAAGTACAAGCCAATACATTATATTTTGTAAGTTTTCTTTTTTTTTAATTTTTTCTCAAATCATAATTAATTCACACAGGGGTTATAAACACAGAAAGGCAGGATGTGGGGAAGGGGATGACACTAGAGCGTGGGTGTTCAAGGGGAATACAGATATCTTCAGAACCGGGTATCAGCTGGGTGAAGGTTCAGGGGACAAGTCACTATGACTCTGCCTATGATTCACTTGTCCTTATCTAAGTTGGTATTGTCTGTCAAGGCTATCTATTTACAAGTCTATGACTACTCAAGCTGGTAAATTTCCACAAAAGCTGCCTGTTTACAATAGCTTATAGCCATCTATTTCAATGTTTTTTTCACAGAGACCCAGGACTTTGTGTTAGTATACATGTATGACAGGCCTATTGCTGATTTTAGGCCTATGGCTGATTTTAGGCCTACAGTGTGTAAGCAGGGCTGCCCCTGACATCTCCTCCCTTCTCTAAGTATAGAAGGGCTGCGGCAATTCTAAACTCGCGAAGGCGGGGATAGAGGCCTGACCTCCAGTATTTGAAGGGGACCTTGTAATGGCTCCAGTCCCCCTGTCGTTGTCCAGTGAGGCATGAGAGCCATACCCATCCCGATGTCTTTTTCCTGGAGAGGGGATACTTTTGACATCAACCCCTATGCAGTCAGGCTTGTCCCTCAGGGAACCCAGAGAGATATTTTTATCTTTTATTGATATTCCCTTGCAGTGCTTAGCCTCGCAGCCTAAGCAGGAATTCAGATAGCCTGTCAAAGGGGGTTCTGGGTGGCTCCTCTCTGCTTGGTCTAGGAGCAGAAGTCCCCCCTTTTAGGTTGGGTGGAGATGGGTTTTGGAAACACCCTGTATAAAGTAACAACCTCATCTTGAGTCTCGTGATCCTCCATAGCTAACTTATGATAATGTATCTGAGTAGGTTTTGCTACCAAATTATTTATCTGTTGTATCACAGAGTTAGTCCATC
>NW_021616889.1:0-2028 GCF_004785775.1 Grammomys surdaster
TGGAAGTTTCAAAAGTGCAGAATAATGTCTACTCTGAAGTAGGTGTGTATTTGAGAAAACGTCAGTTCCAAGTTTTAAAGTAAATTCTGTAGTATTCATGGTAAATTCATGGAGGAAACATGTAAAACGATTAGTACCTTGGTGAACATACATTCATTGTCAGACAGGTTGGTACTTAAGCACAAGGGATCAGGATCAAGGGAGAGCGATTGATGATTCTTTATACCTAGCATTCTACAGAGCCTGTTTATCAGTTTGTATGCTACACCAGCATATCCAAGACCTATTGATACATTGAGCAGTCTTTTGACTTCTCAGATTATTCTTTAGGAATGTATAAAACCAGTGATATTTTCTTGTATTTTAAAAATAGCTTAAGTGTATTATCATTTTGAAGTATTTCTTGGGATATGTGTATTTCATGAATTGAAGAATGTTTCTTGTAAGTATAGAATACTTGCCTTGCTAGTATCTGACCAAGCCCACTCAGTCAGACAACTGGTTCTCCAGCGCAGGAGTGTGGATTAAAAGAAAAGAGAAGATTAGACAAAATCTGGAGCATGACTCCAGCCAGTTCTGAGGCTGAAGGCAGGTTTGTTTAATTCAACTTTTCTTTTAAGCCCTTTTAATTACATGAAAGTATTCAGGTCAGTTCTAGGTTGAGGAACCAACAATACAATAGAAACAAATAAATAGTCAAGGAACAAACAAGGCACTATACAGAGTCCCGGGATCACCCTTGCTGTTTCTAAGGGCTCATCTGGATGACAAAAATATCTGAGCCTACTTCCCTGTCCTAGCCCACAGTCATATTCAACCCTGAGGCCTACTTACTTCTTTGTTTTAGCCTAAGACTTGGATTCCTGACTGAAATTACTTCTCTGTTTTAGCCTAAAAGTAGACTCCTGCCCGAACTTACTTCCTTGTTATGGCCCAAAATCAGATTCCTGCCCAAAGCCCATTTCCTTGTCCTTGGCCAATGTTGGATTCCTGCCAAGCAGGCTCAAAGGCTCTCCACCAGTATCCTTATTTGACTGACTGAAAATATTCTGTGTCTTATGTGCTTATAGGTTTAAGATCTTGGCTATTATCTTCTTAGGCTAAGGGATGTTCCTTCTGTTCTCACAATATACAGAGCTTTTCTAGGAATCCTCTGTGATATTTTGTCCCAGGCGTTTTATAAGTATATTGACATGGTTGTGAGCCCTCTCTCACTGTTCATACTATGAGCCTTGTCTGGCTGTGCCTGTTGAAATAGTCTTTCATTTCTGGCATGAAATGAAATTGAGTTTACTTTCTCCATTCATAACCAGAAATTTTTTCAATGTACACTGGTGCATATTGACTATTTATTTTTACTTTGTACATTTGAGGATTTAGTGGTGACTTTGTTTAGTCCTCTACAATGTTTGAGGAAACACTGAGTGTCTGGGTGTCAGCATTTCCTTATTGTCTGTCCTAGCATTATGACATTGAAAACTTACTTGTTACTTGTTTCTAGGAAATTATCATTGTCCTCATCAATTCTTATTAATTTCATATGATTTTTCCACAGCTATCCATCTATCTGCTATTTCCAAATGTCAATCTAAACTTCTGATGCAACATCATGAAAAGAAACTAGTCATGTACCTGTCTAATGCCAAGAAAAATGTTTGGCATAAGAGAAATATAAGATGAATGTAATAGTTAAAAAGTACTACATATTTGTTGATTCCATGGTCATGAGCACTTTTCTTTTTTTTCTTTGTTTTGTTTTGTTTTGTTTTTCGAGACAGGGTTTCTCTATGTAGCCCTGGCTGTCCTGGAACTCACTCTGCAGATCAGGCTGGCCTTGAACTCAGAAATACACCTCCCTCTTCCTCCAAAGTGCTGGGATTAAAGGCGTGCCCCACCACTGCCTGGCTAGCACTTTTCATAGTAATAATATCTCAACATTAGGAATGAGTTCTTATGTTTTTATTTGTGTGTAAACACATGTATGTATATGTATGTATGTGTCTGTATGGGTATTTATGCCAGGAGAAC
>NW_021616890.1:0-2527 GCF_004785775.1 Grammomys surdaster
AAGATGGGTTGTCAACTGCCACGAGCTCTAAGTTACCATTGCCTACTGTAAATAAAAATGTGCCTGCTTAGTGAATCCAATGGAAGTTGCTTTTACAGGGCATGAAAAACTGCCCCACTATTTGTCGGAGTTCATTTGTAGCTTCTCTGTATCCTTAGCATCTGGTTTTTTTAATCTCTGGTCATCATAGGGCTTTGGGCACCTGAACTTGTACTGAGTAGGTCTAATGAGCCCCAGAGGTAGAAAGTCCCGCGTGTCTCTGCTGGTCAAGTGCTTCCCCCATTGGGGGACACTGAAGGGGGCACCAGGCCGTGGAGGCTCGGGACCCAGCAACTGCTTGGCCCCTTGAGGTAGGGTGTGAATATCCGGTTGAGGGACACTGAACAGAGTCCCACACCGTGGAGGCTAGGAAACCGGCGAACTATGATCAGAGGGTAAAGTCTGGGCTGAGGCTCGCTGGCCTCTCTCCACACGTCTAGCCATTTTGAATCAGTAAGGAGATTCAAAAAAAGAAATGGAAAGGGGCTACTTTCGCTTGAAGGGGTAGTGAATATACATGCCAATGGTGACTCACAGAAAGAAGCAGTTAAGCCAGATCAATTGAGAGCAGTTTTCTCTCCCAAGAACTGTTGACGTGTCGTTCCAGGAGGCCAAGGGCTCAGAACTCAAGTGACCGTTGCTCTCGAGAATCAAGCAAAGTTCCAGAGTGTCTGTGTTCGGACCTACATGGGCCTGTCTCGAGCTGCCTTACCTGGCAGTTCTGCTTGCTGTAGCTGGGCAATCATCCAAGCGTTCTGAATGAGGAGGGACTTCGAGGACCCGTTTCCTTAGAGTCCTGAGTGCTGCTTGTTCTGGTGCCCATTGTCAGGGGCCATGACAACAAATTGTTAAAGGAGCATCATGATTGGAAAGGGCAAGGGGTGCTTTGGAGACTGTGTTCTCAAATCTCTCTTGCACCACAATAATGCTCTCTAGCCAGAGGCCATCAGTGTTGCAGTGACGTCTGTTGGAGCCTTGTAACTGAATGGGAAAGTCTGGTAGCAAAACACTTGAGTTATTCACTTTTTTATCTGTTAAGAACTAAAACTTGTTAGAGAACAGTTTCAGGGCCACCTTCAGCATGTGGTGCTGCAGCATTTGAGGATCTCCTCATGAGTGTCCTGTCTGCTGATGAGACTTGCAGACAGAGACTTGGAATACATGATAAGTCAGATCTAAACTTGCCATGGAGAAGAAAACAAAGACTGTAGATTGTTCTCTGTTTTCCATTGTCTCTGAGTCAGGATATAATAAGCGTATCTCATCAGAGATGACACCAGAATTCTATGTACATTTATGAACAAATGTTCTAATTCTTCATGTCTGAAACAACTCTCTTCTGTCCCTTAGTCAATCCCAAACTATCCAGTAAGTGAAGTAACCATGTTATATGCAAAATTTTGTTTATGATTGTCCTATGGAATGGCACTATTAGGAGCTATGTCCATGTTGGTGTAGGCATATCAGTGTGCATATGTTCTTAAGACTCTCATCATAGCTTCCTTATAGTTTTGTACCACCAACCATAAGATGAAGATGATGAACTCTCAGCTCCACTGACACAATGCTGGTCAACAGGATGTCTTGCTCCAGCCTGGATAATGCTGCACTTGATATTCTGATTCCATAGGCCATCCCCAATGAAGTGTTGGCCTTTATAAGATATGCCTTGGTTATGTTGTATTTTCACAGCAGTAATATCCTGACAAAGACTCTATACTATACAACACTACCTCCAAATTTGATGCCAAACTTATGAATCTTACAATGCCATATGATACTTTGCAGAACACAGGTCCTTTTGTCTAGGCCATAAATATTTTCTGGAGATAGAATATAAAACTATGCCTGACCACAGAAATTGTTTTCTAGCCTGGTCTCTACAGTTACCACTTGTTTGGGAAAGATATATTTGCTAAGTACTTCATGATTCATCTTTTTTTTATCACTAATTTTTAAAAAAAAATTCTTCAGTTTTACCAAATATTTTACATTCAAATATTCAATTTCTTCTGAACGTTTTCATAAAGTATCTTCAATATTCTAATGTATTTTCCCATGTCAAACTGGAATTTTTTAGGAATTTTTCTACAAACAAGATGAATATTTTCATGTATTTTTTATATTTGTCTTTATTTTAACCAAAATTTTCTACAAATGTTTTATATTTTTTCAACTATTTTTCCATATTTACCTTTATTTTTATCACTAATTTTTATATTAACTTCAATTTTATTACACATTTTCCATGCAAATATACAATTTTTACTGAAGTTTTGCTTAATTTAACTTCAAGATTCTAATGAATTTTCCATATCAATCATTCTTGAAATTTTTAGGGATATTTCTAACATCAGTTTAAATATTTTCATACTTTTTTTTCTGTATGTCTTCATTTTAACAAAAAATTTTCAACAAATACATTACAAGATTTTATCATTTTTTCTAAGTTTATCTTAATTTTTATCCCTAATTTTTAAAATAAGTT
>NW_021616891.1:0-3867 GCF_004785775.1 Grammomys surdaster
GTATTAGGTTATCCAAGGCTTGCTGTGGTGGGAGATCTGGGTTCTGATGGTGTCAAGTTGCATTGGCTTCTGTTGCTTATGTTTTTGTGCTTCCCTCTCACAATCTATTTATCTCTGGTGTCAATGGGCATGGGTATTTCTGACTGGAGTCTGATCCTCTTTGTAGGCAGAGAGAGCTCTGTGACATGGTTTGGAGCAGGCCTCCTGGGAGGCAGAGAATGCTGTCTTTGATGGGGAGGCTTCCTTTGTCCCTGGTTACAGCAGAGCTCCTGGGAGTGGTCAGGCTGTGGGGTAAGGGAGAGGGTCCCATCTGTCCAGAGGGGATTTACAGACTGGACAGAAGATGTGTCTGCAGCAGGGTGGACAGACCCTGTGTCAGTTGGGCTCCATGGGGCTCCTACATGGATAAGGTACTGAGGTCTTACTTATGAGCCTATTTATGGGAGACCTCTCGGGAGACAGGCTGTCTTATGAGACAGCTGCAGGAGCACCCAATTTGTCCATGGAAGAGGAGCCACTGTTCTGGATTTTTTTGTAGTCAAAATTCTAATCCAATGATACTCAATCTGTGGGCCATGACCCTTAGGGGAGTGTTCGAAGACCCATTCACAGGGGTTGCAGATTAGATATCCTGCATATCATATATTTACATCATGTCTCAAAATAGTAGCAAAATTATTTTTATGAAGTAGCAATGAGGTAATTTTATGGCTGGAAGTTACCAGGACATGATGTACTATATTAAAGGGTCATCTGATATTAATTTAAATGGTGAAATGTTAAAGAAATGTTAAAGGAAAAGAAACCTCTGGTTTGAGGTCCCAGAGTCTATGTTTATAATCAGAGTTAGACCCTGTACCATCTGCCTTCAGGTAAGTCAACTGAAATGGAATGACCACAACATTTCTGCCTAGATCTGGACAGCTGAACGAACTAGAGGAAGTAATCTAGCCAGCAACAGTCATCTAGGCATTTGGGAGATGGAAGAATGAACACAGTCTATGAAGTTGCAAAACTCTGAATAAGACTTGGGCAAATACCAATCCCTGACACTATTAATGATACTCTGCTATGCTTGCAGACAGGAGTCTAACATGGATGTCCTCTGAGAGGCTCCACCCAGTTGCAGCTGACTCAAACAGATGCACACCCACAGCCAGTGGATGCAGCTTGGGGACTCTTATGGAAGTATAGGAGGAAGAATTGTGGCCCCCACGGAGATAGGACTTTACAAAAAGACCAACAAGTCAACTCACCTGGACCCTTGGGGCTCTCAGAGACTGAAACATCAACCAAAGAATATACATGGGATGGACATAGGCCTCCCCACATATACGTAGAAAATATGCAGCTTGTTCTTTATGTGGGTCTCAAACAACTGGAAAGGGGTGGGAGGAGGGATATCCCAAAAGCTCTTGCCTCTATGTGGGATATGTTCTTCCAGCTGGGCTGCCTTGTCTGTCCTCAGTGGGATAGGATGTGTCTAGACTCACAGAGGCTTGATGTGCAGGGTAGGGTGATATGGAGAAGGCCTCCAACCCACGAAGAGGAGAAGGTGAAGGTGCATGGGGGAAGGAATGTGGGAGGAGGTGACCAGGTGGGCAGGAGTGAGTGGAATGTAAATTGAATAAGAAAAGCAAATAACTAAATAAATAATATTTAAAAAAGAAAGCCAATAAAATAGAGAAAAAAACTCAGGCATACAGACAACATACACACTGGATGAACCTGAAGAAGGCTGCACTGCCACTTTATTGTTATTAGCTTTTATACTTTCTCAGGATAATTGACCACATGGTTTTCTAAGCATATTTGCATTCTATAAGTTCTTTTTTTTTTAATTCTTTTTTTTTTAAATTTTTTCTCAAATCATAATTAATTCACACAGGGGTATAAACACAGAAAGGCAGGATGTGGGGAAGGGAATGACACTGGAGTGTGGGTGTTCAGGGGAAATACAGATATCTTCAGAACTGGGTATCAGCTGGGTGAAGGTTCAGGGGACAAGTCACTATGACTCTGCCTATGACTGGCTTGTCCTTATCTTAGTTGGTATTGTCTGCCAAGGCTACCTATTTACAAGGTCTATGGCTACTCAGGCTTATAAATTTCCACAAAAGCTGCCTGTTAACATTAGCTTATAGCCATCTGTTTTAATGTTTTTCCACTGAGACCCAAGACTTGGTGTTAGTATACAAGTATGACAGGCCTATTTCTGATTTTAGGCCTATGGCTGATTTTAGGCCTTCAGTGTGTAAGCAGGGCTGCCCCTGCCATCTTCTCTCTTCTCTAAGTAGAGAAGGGCTGTGGCAATTCTAAACTTTCGAAGGCAGGGATAGAGGCCTGACCTCCAGTATTTGAAGGGGACCTTGTAATGGCTCCAGTCGCCCGGTCATTGTCCAGTGAGGCATGAGGGCCATACCCATCCCAATGTCTTTTTCCTGGAGAGAGGATACTTTTGACATCAACCCCTATGCAGTCAGGCTTGTCCCTCAGGGAACCCAGATAGATATTTTTATCTTTTATTGATAATCCCTTGCAGTGCTTAGCCTCTCAGCCTAAGCAAGAATTCAGATTGCCTGTCAGAGGGGGTTCTGGGTGGCCCCTCTCTGCTTGGTTTAGGGACAGAAGTCCCCCCTTTTAGGTTGGGTGGAGATGGGTTTTGGAAACATCCTGTATAAAGTAACAACCTCATCTTGAGTCTCGTGGTCCTCCATAGCAAACTAATGATAATGTATCTGAGTAGGCTTTGCTACCAAATTATTTATCTGTTGTAACACAGAGTTAGTCCACCTATTTGAGAGCCAGGGACCAGCAGATAAAAACAACAAGAACCCAAATAATGGTCACAAGATGGAAGGAAATAGGGTTGACAACCTTGGATAGGCTGCAAATCAATTCTTGTACCAGCATTCATCTGTCTCTTTCTCTCTCTGATTTTTCTTAGGCTTCACTGACCTGTTTCATGCTCTCTTTAACCCTCCTTGTCTTGTCTATGTAAAGGCAACCTTCTTCTTTAAGAGCTGTACACAGTCAAGAGCTGTACATAGCCTTTTCTATTGTACTAGAATAAATCAAGTCCAATAAGGATCTTTGCGATTTTAGGAGGTCTCTTCAGATGTCGAAACAAGGGATTTCTTCAGATTAGTGATGTCAATCTCTAGCTGTTTGATGTTCTTGTCAGTAGCCCTTCAAAGGTCTGAGTAGTATAAGTTCGGAGGCCAGATCTGGATTAGAACTTCTAACAGCAGACATCACGGGTGATTCATTTTTACCTGGAAAGGAAAGAGAAGGGGATTCTCAGGGAGATTTCTTTTCCCTGGATGTAAATTGTTATTCATCGTATTTATGGTTGGGCCTGGCTTTGTGGGGGTATCTATTTTTTTCATTAATCTTTTTGGTAGCCAGTTAGCTGTGCCTTCTAGGGTATCTGACAGGCATATCAGTCTTTGGTCCCATATGGGAACTGGGTCTGGACCATTCCCTTTAAGGGTAAGAGGGTCCTTCCCCATATCTGTGGCAAAGTTTTCTTGGTCTTGGTGGTGCCAGAGGCAGTCAGGAGCAGATTTGCCATGAGCTTTCAGCTTTAGAGAGATAAAAGTGAACAAGCCATAATAAAGAGGGGGACTCCTTCTGAGGGGGTACCGTTCCCCCTCTTTTGTTTTTAAAGCCAATTTTTCAGAGTTCTTGAAAAATACTCACTCCTTCCACACTCAGAGAGTCATGAAGACCCTATTTAAGGATATATAAATCTATATTAATAATCTTTTGTCAAAGGACTGTTATAGCACCGCTGACAACTAATCAGACTATATAATATATCGATTAGTAATAGATGCTTCTACTTTTTGTGAGATTACCTTTCTG
>NW_021616891.1:3967-5435 GCF_004785775.1 Grammomys surdaster
AATTTTTGTGAGGGTGTGCTCCAAACATCCTACCAGCCCCATCTCCCTGCTCTCGAATTCCTACACAGTAGGGGAGCCAAACTTTTGGGGACCATGGCCTTCCACTTTCACTGAAGTCTAAGAAGGTCACCTTCCAAAGGACACTGTCAATAGGACAAAACGACAACCAACAAATTGGGAAAAGATCTTTACCAATCCTTCATCTGATAGAGAGCTAATCTCCAATATATACAAAGAACTCAAGAAATTAGACTCCAGACAACCAAATTACCCTATTAAAAAATGGGGTATAGAGCTTAACAAAGAATTTTCAACGGAAGAAACTCGAATGGCTGAGAAGCACCTAAAGAAATGTTCAGTGTCCTTAGTCATCAGGGAAATGCAAATCAAAACAACCCTGAGATTCCATCTTACACCAGTCAGAATGGCTAAGATTAAAAACTCAGGTGATAGTAGATGCTGGCGAGGGTGTGGAGAAAGAGGAACACTCCTCCATTATTGGTGGGACTGCAAGATGGTGCAACCACTTTGGAAATCAGTGTGGCAGTTCCTCAGAAAATTGGACATAGCATTACCTGAGAATCCAGCTATACCACTCCTAGGCATATACCCAGAAGATGCTGGAATATATAACAAGGACATATGCTCAACTATGTTCATAGCAGCCTTGTTTATAATAGCCAGGAGCTGGAAAGAACCCAGATGTCCTTCAACTGAGGAATGGATTCAAAAAATGTGGTATATTTACACAATGGAGTATTACTCAGCTATTAAAAACAATGAATTTGAGAGTTTCCTAGGTAAATGGATGGAACTAGAAAACATCATCCTGAGTGAGGTAAGCCAATCACAAAAGAACACACATGGTATTCACTCACTGATTATTGGATATTAGCCCAAAATCTTGAAATGCCCAAGATGCAACTCACAGGCCACATGAAGCTCATAAAGAAGGAAGACCAAGTGGGGGTGATTCAGTTCTTCTTAGAAGGAGCAACAAATTACTCAAGGGAGCAAATATGAAGACAAAGTGAGGGACAGAAACTGAAGGAGGGGCCATTTGAAGACCTTTCCACCTGAGTATCCATCCCATGTGCAGTCACCAAAGGTAGATGCTGATGTGGAAGTCAGGAAGTGCATGCTGATAAGAGCCTGATATGGATGTCTCCTCAGAGGTCTTCAAGAGTCTGACATATTCTGAGGCAGATGCTCACAACTAGCCATTGAACTGATCATGGGTTTCTCAATGGAGGAGTTAGAGTGAGGACTGAAGGAGCTGAAAGGGTTTGTGGCACCATGAGGAGAGCAACAATACCAACCAACCACAGCTCCCAGGGTCTAAACCACCAGCCTGGGAGCACTTAGGGAGGGATCCAGGGCTTCAGCTGAATATGTAAGAGTGGAGGGCCCTGCTGGGCATAGGTGGAAGATGAGATCCTTGACCTCATGAAGCCTGGATGCCCCAGGG
>NW_021616892.1:0-931 GCF_004785775.1 Grammomys surdaster
TATTAATATATTAAGATAACAATCTTAAAATGGATCATTGCCATGAACAAATTTATTATATCCTTTTTTAAATCGTAAAATACACTCTATACAATAGAGCATACTGATATATTAATATTAGTATATAATACATTAATTTATAATAACAATGTAATATTAAATATACTATGATATATTTAATATAATATGATACCTTCATTTATTATTGGATATTTTATTTATGTTACATTTACAATTTAAAAAAATTCAACCTGAAAACGGATAATGACCAATGCGAATATATTTTATTTATTATTGGATAATATTATGCAAATGTTATACACTATAATATGCATTAATATTATTATATAATATGTTATTATATAATAATGTTAAATATAATGTGATATGACATAAGTTAAAATATC
Organism: Grammomys surdaster; assembly: GCF_004785775.1. Classification (NCBI taxonomy): domain Eukaryota; kingdom Metazoa; phylum Chordata; class Mammalia; order Rodentia; family Muridae; genus Grammomys; species Grammomys surdaster. The sequence continues at coordinate 408 of NW_021616892.1, forward strand.
CTTATCTATTAATTATTGGATATTATATTTATATTACATTTACATATCACTAACAAATTTTCATCTGAAAATGAGTAATGGCAATGAAGATATTCAATATGGCTTTTTTTATTATTGGATAGTTCAATAACGTTTCACATATTGTGCCTATATGATTATTTAAACATAAGGGATGGAGATTTTCACCATTGGAAGAGAGGCAGAACTTCATGCAATTGGAACTCTTCTCAATCTGTTGTGTTTATTTTTCATATTGATTATATTGGTTATGTGGATTACATTGTTTATATTGATTATTTTTATATTGATTTTACTTCAGCTTTTAACATTGACCTGGGTTCCATTAGATTATTGTGTCTGAGAAACCTGGTTTCCAAATGAGAGAAATATAGGAAGTGAATTCAAGATGGAGGCAGCTGGGGAATATATGGGTATAAAATATAATATGTAAAAGTATAACCCATAAGTATGATAGGAGTAAGGAATATATTATCGTTAAATGTGACTGAAAGCTGTAATCAATA
>NW_021616892.1:941-6842 GCF_004785775.1 Grammomys surdaster
GCAATGTGGGGCCAGAACATGAGACACCAGCTGAGGAACGCTGTCTTGGGTAGAGCTCTACGGAAAACAGAACAAGGAGAAGGGTATCCTGGACACTCGGTAAGCAACGAACAGCACTGATGGTAGCTAGCCATGGCTGTGTTTGCAGGAAGTGTGATTAAGGGGATAGGGTCTAAGTGAACAGGTGTTGACCGGGTGCCGACGTTGCCCAGGAGGTGAAAGCGAAATGTAGGTCAGGAGAATTCTAAACAGGCATTGCCCGCAGTCTAAGAGCTGCTTCAGGTGAGAGGAACAGGGTAAGAAGGAATTGGAAAACTAAGAAAACAGGGCACTGAGGCGGGCTATCGACAGCCGCCCGCTACATCTCCTAAAGAAGAAGATGAAGAGTTAGATCTTGAATATGAGACAGAGAAAGGGTTTCAGAAAAGCAGTTGTCCTCTCTCTGAGCTGTGTCAGCAAAAAGGAATGACAAGGCTCTTTCAGAGCTCTCCTAGGAACAGGAGGGAATTGGGGAGACGTCGTGAATTTCTCTTTGGCTCCTAGAGGTCTTCCTTTGTTATCTGTCCTGGGTGTGCCAATATCCACGTGTGTCAATTGTTTGTTTTTTGTTTGGTTGTCTAAATGTATGGTGTTCTATGTTTCCTGTTCAAAACACAAAAATGGTTAAAACTGCTTGATCCAACCCCTTGGTCTAGGTTAACTTTGTTTTAAAGGCAGTCTTTATGTGCACAGATAATTTACCTGTAGCTAAGAGTCGAGATGAGCTGGAAAAGCCTTTCCAGTAATTGATTGTTTGCATAAGCTGCTCTTAAAGAGACCAGTAAGTAGCTTTTTGGATTCTATAAGGAAGCTGAGAGTTGTTTGTCCCAGAAAAAAAATCTCTGTGACAAGTTGCCTTTCTCTTGAAATTGCAGCTAGAAAAAGCAAGAAATTTTGTTTGGTCTAAATAGATAAGATGTGTAGCCATTTCATTTTTGGTTCTCATTGGTTTTAAAAGAATAAATACTTTCTACATGTCTTGGTTATAGGTGATTGGCTTATAAGGTATTGAGTGTGATTAAAAATTTGCGACTTTGGTAACAAAAAGATGGCTTAAAACTGGTAACTCAGGGTTGGAGTCATTCAGAATCCAGATGTATAAAAGATAAGATTTTAAAACAATGTCTCTTTAATGAGATATTAAAAGCTACACTATCATGCATTCATATATAAGAATTGGCATCAAAATTTTGTAACATAAAGATAATCTACTTGGTGTTGATTTTAGAGAAAATAGATTGTTTACATTGGTTTTGCTTTTGCTTCCAAAATGATGGTTATACTCTAATGTTGCAAAAGAGTCTTAAAAATATAGTTAAACTGCCAGCATTCCATTGGCTGCAGTTGGCAGTTCAGTCCTGAGTTTGGGATTTTTTTGATTGGCCCATGTTTATAGAGAAGAAGAGATGGCAGGTAGAGTTCAATGAAAGCTTTTAAAACAGCTGTGTTACAGTGCAGGCCCCAGGAAGCATAGTCTTTGCTCCAGGCTTCAGAAAACAGTCTGAGATTAAGAACATTTACATTTAAATTAAGACAATGCTGAGTGGATTGAGTAGAAGCTTGAGTGAGACATTCCTTTTGTCTTGGTCTTCACCAAGACCAGCCTGTAGAAAGGTGCTTTTAGGAATTTGTTGATTGTCTTGCTTGTTCCTTGTGGGGGAGGCATCAGCCTCAGGCCCAAAATTCACAACAGTTTATGGGCCAGGAGTTATAGATGAAGATTATGCTGGAGGAATCAAAATTATGCCTGCCTCCATCCATTGGCATTATAGCTGTGCCTGTTAACAAAGAATTGCACTATAGTAAGAGAGGACAAGATTGGCCTTCAATCTGATACTCTCACTCAGCTAAAGAAATTGGTTATTCACTGAATCCAAAACAAAGTTCAAACTTATTTATGAAACTAATGGGACATTACAGCCTGACTTGCCTTCTCCGGTTCCCATTCCAGTAAATACATATAGAATTATGATAGATCTAAAAGATTGTTTTATACCATTTGTTTGCATCCTGGTAAAGGTGATGAGGTTTAAATTCAGTGAATTTGCTTGCGATTTTTGAAAGCCCATGAAGCAATATCATTAAGAGGTTGCATCAAAGAATGATTAATAGTCTTATGTAAAAAATTTGTTGTTGATTTAGTACAAAAAGTTAAGCATTTGAGTCTCTCAGTGTATATTATTCATTGTATATTTTATTGGCTGATCTCTCTGAAGGAGTCTTTCTGCAAGCTTTTGCTCTAATACAATGAGCTTTAAAATTTCAGAGTGCTTGTCGCTCCAGAAAAGATTCAATATCTTTTCAATATTTGGGAACTCAGTTACATCTTAAGCAGATTGTGGCACAGAAAATTCCAATAAAAGTAGATAGTTGGGGATGGGTCAGCCTTTCAAGGCTAGGCTCACAACTAAAAATATTAGAGTTCAATTCCCAGCAACCACATGGTGGATCACAATGTGGGATCTAGTGCCCTCTCCTGACTTGCACGTGTAAATACAAAAAATAAAAATGGTTTACGTTTAATGATTGTCAAAATGTTGTTAAGAGATATTAATTGTCTAAAACCTCACCTTGAGCTTACCATAGGAGAACTTGAGCCTGTGTTTGATATTCTCAAGGGGGATGAAAATCCTAATTCCCCTCGACAATTAACTGATGAGGTGTAGATAGCTTTGTAGAAAGTATAGAGTAAGCTGTTAGTTATCAAAAGATAAGTTATATAGACCATGATAAATTGTTGGCTGAGTTATTGCTACTCATGTGCTCACAACAGCCCTTTGGCAAAAAAAAAAACAAAAAAACAAAAAACCATTAATGTAGATTCCTCCTTCATCATCTACAAGAAAAGTTTGAACATCCTATTATGAAACTATTGCAGTGTTAATACAGGCTTGTAAGAGAATCCTGAAAGTATTTTAGATGAAATGTTTATTCTTTATTCCAAATAGAAATTAAGTTGGTTATTGGAGAATAATGATATTTGGCCTAGTACATGACAAACTTTTTAAGGCAAATTTGATTATCCTTGTCCATAAGACAAATTGTTACAGTTTTCCTCTATGCATGCTTTTGTATTTCCTGTAAGTTTGCATGCAGCCCATAGGAAAGATGTTTATGGTATTTACATTTACAGATGCCTCATCTATTGAGAAGACAGTGTATGTAATCAGATCATATGTTCGTTCTCTTGAGTTTTCCCCTGCTTCAGCACAAATAATTGAATTACGTGCTGTAGCCACTGTTTGAAGTGCTGAAAAATCAAGCTTTCAATGTGTATGCTCATAGCCAGCATATGGCTCCTGGTTTACAACTGCTTGAAATTGTTCCCTTTTTGGATATTGCTAATTCTCAAATTTCACAGCTATTTATAAAAATACAGCTTAATTTAAGAAACATTAACTGTTTTTCAACTTTATAAGACATTTAAGAGCTCATATTGGATTTCCTGGACCCCAGGGCAATGCCAGAGCAGATTTATATACCAGCCAAATTCTAGACCGTACAGAAACAATTGACCACACAATCTTATTCTTTCCATCATCAAAATAATAATAGCTTGGGGCAATAATTAGATATTTCTAGAAAGTGTGCAAGGTAAATTGCAAAAACTTGTTCTCAGCGTCCTCAAATTTTTCATAATGGTGTTAAGCCTTGAGAACTTATGTGTAGCCAATGACGACAGGTGGATGTTACTCAGTTTTGATTTTGGAAAATTAAAACATGTACGTGTGACTTGATACCCTTTTAGGCTTTGTAGTTGCAACTGCTTTAATCAGGAAAACAACTAAAATTCTAATTAGTTATTGCCTGCATTACTTTTCCATGCTTGGTGTTTCCATATCAGACGGTAGACAATGGAGCTGGCTATTTCAGTCAAATGTTTGAGCTGTTTTGTTGACAATTTAATATTATGTTTATTACTGAGATTCCTTATCCTCAAGGACAAGGAATTGTGGAAGAGAGATTACAGAACTTTAAAATAATATCTTGATAGCTCTCTTGAATGTGGGAAGAACAACTATTGATGCTTCTTCCCTGGTTTTACAAGAAACTCTGAAAATTAGGCTTTCAAAAATTAAAAAGGGGGAATTATACCCCCCAAGGACACCAAAAGCACACCTTGCCTTTGTCTAATTTTAAATTCTCGGCAAACTGATGCTAAGGGTCAGTCTGCAACAGGTCGCTGCTGGCATCCAGTCACTTCCAGCTCTTTTGCCAGGGTCATGTGGAGAGACCCCTTAACTAATACTCGGTGTGGTCCCGACCCTGTTTCCATTTGGGGCCCTGTGGCTGAGTCTGTATTTTTTTCAGAATAAGAGAACGGAGCCTGACGGCTCCCTGAAAGATTGGTCCGTTAAGTGGACACAGATCTTGAGCCTAATCATTATGATTCTGATGATGACGATGGCTCGAAATCCTTATCAGCCAGTAGATTTAAGCTGGCATGTAGTCTCCGCTCTTTTTGGAGAGTAAGCTTTTTATCAATACTTAAAGCCACCCACTATATACCTGGCGGCCAGACTTGTGTCTGATCCCTGTCCACCGGCAGTTGGATTAGATACTGGAATACTTCCGCTTTTAACCTTAATTTTTACATTGCTTGGATAATCATGTTGCTTTGAACCATTGAACCTCGCGTCTTAAGCAGAGTAAATGCCCTCACACAGGATCGCTCTCAGCAAGCTCAGCTTTCATCATGGCAGTTTACACATCACTGTGAAGAACTGCATCTGGTGCATGCTCACAGGTCCTTTGGTCATTATGTATGGGAAAGAGTGTGCCAACCAAGGCCGGTAAGTCAAAGACTGGTAAGAGTGTCTTGAGTGCCTATAAACCTAAGGCAGAGGGATACATATATATATTGTTCAGAATTTTTTTTTTTGGTTTTTCGAGACAGGGTTTCTCTGTGTAGCCCTGACTGTCCTGGAACTCACTCTGTAGACCAGGCTGGCCTAGAACTCAGAAATCCACCTGTCTCTGCCTACCAAGTGCTGGGATTAAAGGCATGCGCCACCACTGCCCGGCTTGTTAAGAATTTTCATTAAAAAATTGTCCTTTTTCATAATTTTTTTTGGGTTTGTCTTACATTAAATTAAATTAAATTGAATTTTTTGCCAAGTAAGTCTTCAATTTTATCAGGAAAAACTGTTTTAAATCACATTCCTTGACAAATCAAATGGTCTCCTTATCAATGTTCTATTTTTTATGAATTTTAAATGCAAATTTCTCCTTCTTCATAACTTTCTTTGATTTCTCTTCCGTTTGATTATAGTTTATTATTGACTGTGTAATATTTCTTAAAGTTTTCGCTATTTTTCCTGAATTTTTCACTAGTTTTTTCCACAGTGTTTTCAGTTTTATGAATTTCTTGCCAAGTAAATGTTAAAATTTGTCAGGAAAAACTGTTTTAAATCACACTCCTTTACAAATCAAATGGTCTCCTTATCAATTTTCTATTTTTTATGAAGTTTAAAAGCAAATTTCTCCTTGTTCATACCTTTCTTTGGTTTCTCTTCGGTTAGATTATAGTTTATTATTGACTGTGTAATATTTCTTCAAATTTTCACTCTTTGACTGAATTTTTCACTATTTTTTCCCCCAGTGTATTCAGTTTTATGAATTCTTTGCCAAGTAAATGTTAAAATTTGTCAGGAAAAACTGTTTTAAATCACAATCCTTTACAAATGAAATGGTCTCCTTATCAATTTTCTATTTTTTATGAATTTTAAATGCAAATTTCTCCTTTTTTATAAATTTCTTTGTTATCTCTTTTGTTTGATTTTTCCACAGTGTTTTCAATTTTATGAATTTTTTACCAAGTAAATGTTCAATTTTGTCAGGAAAAACTGTTTTAAATCACAT
>NW_021616893.1:0-9906 GCF_004785775.1 Grammomys surdaster
GGCCGCTGGAACCGTAGGCTCTCCCTCCCTGATGTGGGGACCCGCCATGGTGGCGGGCTTGCGCCGCTGTGGCGGCCTTTTTAATTTTCCCCACATTTGGCGCATCCAACGTGGAGCACAGACACCCATGGACTTCAAGGACTGGGCCACCCCAGTCTGCTACAGAACGCAGCCGAGCTTCCCGCCGCCTTGTCCAGTGCTGTGAGAAATCGACTCAGTGAAGATTCTGCGCTTCTCCCATGCTGACTAAAGCTACAGCTGCTTAATCTCTCACTTAGAAGATCTCTGCGTTCCAGCCACGAGGACCCACATCTCCAAACAAGCTGGCCAGGCCACCGAGTCTGCTAAGCAAGTACAGTCTCTCCCACGGGTGCTGTTAGGGCCTCTTTCTTCTTCCCCTATCCTTCTTCTCGGCTGTGGGCTGTCCGACGTGAGCCCACATGCCCCCCGTCTCAGCCCTCCGAGCCAAGGGCTTGAGACCAATCGGTCCCTGGCTGCCCCAGAGCACAGGGGATCCCCAACCCCTTTCATTTTCTCGGCAGTGGGTTGTCCGACGTGAGCCCACGTGCCCCAAGAGCTCTGCATCCCCGTGGAACCTGAGTGAAAATTCCCCATGCTGGGCGGGGCCCCGCCGCGCTCGCCTGGTGTCGCAGGGAATAAACTCAGCCAAGATCCCGTGTCACGGCAGACACACGGACACACAACACAACAGAGATTCACGCCCGCGCGTGCCCACGCATGGGCCTACATCGTTCCCTACAGGTGGTAGAGGATCCGGACAAAGCCAGCTCCAAGAGTATCCCCCGCTGGCGTCCGCCAAGACCCTCTCCATGGAACCGTGAGTAACTCCAGCCTAGTCCCTAAGACTAGATGGCTCTCTATATCCTTTCTCCCTCTTTCTCTCTCCACGTGTTTCGGGCCAACGTTTTCTCTAAATCTTAGCTACCACTAGCTCCTGCCTGACTCAAAAGACTAGATCTCTCTCCCTCTTCTCCACGTGTTCGCTACAAAATGGCAGAGACCCCTTAATCGCCATTCTTTACCCCTCCCCCCAAGAAATCTCCCGCGCTCTGCCTGCCAAGAGGTTTGCCCCTCCCCCAGGGGTTAACTTTTCGCGCTAAAATTCCTCCACTCCCCGCCATTTGCGGCCGGCTGGTTATACCCCAGCTGACTTGCCTGTAAAACAGAGCTGGCTCTCTGTTTGTCCCTTCCCCACTAGTCCCCTTCTAAGTCATTTGCGGCCAGCCATCACCCAGCTGGTTTGCCTGTTAGCAGAGAGTCTGAGACTCCATCTGCGCCCCTTCGCCTTTGTCTAACTTACAATTTCTTTCTCAACCTCTAGGTGTCTCTCTGCCGTAGCTCAGTCAAACACAGCCTTTCACTCCTTCTGACTCTGTTACCAAACTTCTATGTTTTTCGCTTTAAACTTTTCTTCAAAGTTAGCCTTTCTTTTCTCTAAGAAAAACAACAGGGGGAATTCCTTGGCCTCTCTGCTAGAACATCCAGGTGGTAACCCAAACCACCACATGGCAAAACAGGCCTTTCCTCCACTACTTCTAAATCTACCATTAATGCCTTTTCCCCTAACAGGAATGCCTAGAACAACAGTGTTTGTGCTTTTCAACCCAAAATTTTTTGCTTTTGTTTAAATGTCTCCTTTTCACTCATGATATATTTTCAAAAATTTTTTCAACTTTTAAAATTTCTTCAAGGTGGGAAAGTCATCTAAATTTACTTCCACAGGTTAAATCAAGAAGCTGATCAACATCTTTCAGCTATTAATTAACAACTAGTTTCCTTTTACAGACAAACTGTTGCTGCCTACATAATTAATATGATTTTCTTCCACAGTCAGCTAAAACAGACTCAAAGGTGACTTCTAAAACTAAAATTTCTTCAAACACCTTTGCTTTCCAGGATCTCAACGACACACCATGACGTACCTGATCCCAAGTAGCCTAATGCTTGCTACCCCTTTACAGACATCCCCCTGCTGGGGTGCCGCTTCTCTGTTGTGATTTTTCTACAGGTGCTCCCACAAGTCCAACAGAGACTTATAGAGCCTCCTGGAACCTGCCTAGGATGCCATGCTGTCTTCTTACAGCCACACCGCCTGACTACAGATTCCAGAGACACGCTGAGATCCAGAGACACATGCCAAGATCCAGAGATGCTGAGTCCTGTGGACAGATTCAGACCTTCCAGCTACAAATGAACTCTTTTGCCAAAGTCAAATAACTAAAGTTACATGTTAGTGAGGAAAACGTAATGTCTATCTAGATTAGTCAGATATTACTACCCTCAAACTGTATCACATAAATTCAATCGATTCAATGATCCCTTACCTTCCCTACCCCCCACCCTGCTCCCCTTTACCCTGTGACATAATTATGCTAATACCTCTGGCCTACGTAGTGCTTTCTTTCGACTTCCTCATCCAAAATTTTCACAGTGACCCCCCTTTTTTAAAAAAAGTAAAGGGAGGAGATGTGGGACTGCATAAGGGTATCCTGGGTCATGGTTGAGCAGGTACTTAGAACCCCGAGATTCTCTGTGGAATTCCTCATGAGAACCGGCAGGAGTTCGGTCCCTCCCATCACCTAAGATCCTGAAAAACAGTCACAGATCTCCATAGAGTCACCCAGGCGATAGGCCTCAGGCCTTAGAGATTTACATACTAATGAAGGCCAGAGGGCAGAGCAAATTAAACATTCCTCCCCCAGATCCTCCCCTAATCCTCCCCCTTTCTCCCTCCCTATATAACTCGGGACGGCCCTGAGTTTTTGGGGGATATGCCTAGATCCATCTATTATCCGTCATGTCAATAAACCTTTTTGGAACCAAGGACTTCCTCGTGTTACTGGGGCCTGCCTCCGCCAAGGCCCTCAGGCCGCTGGAACCGTAGGCTCTCCCTCCCTGATGTGGGGACCCGCCACGGTGGTGGGCTTGCGCCGCTGTGGCGGCCTTTTTAATTTTCCCCACAATTGTGTGTGTGTGTGTATGAACACATTTGGAGAAATAATTTTTAAAAATGAAACCATGTATGTGAGAATGAGTGGGCAGTCTGAATATCTGGAAGTTGTGGAAACAAAGAGTGGTAGTGAGTCATTCACGTACATACAGTTTGCATATATTAAATAAACATAATCTTAAGAAAATGTGTTGTCTTTATCATTTATGTTTTTTTTAAAGTTACTTTAAATGTCAAACTATTAATCACAGCAAATGTACCAATTCCTTAGGAAATTATTCTAATCAAGTCATCACATAAGGCTTTATGATAAAACTTTTTGCTCCAAATTTATTTTTTGTTTTGTTTTTTATTATTGGATATTTTATTTATTTACATTTTAGATGTTATCCCCTTTTTCCATTTCCCCTCACTCCCCTTATTCCATCCCCCCTCCTGAAACTTCTATGAGGATGTGGCCCTACCCGTCCTCCAACTTCTCCCTCCTCAACCTCAAATTACCCCACACTGGGGCATCCAGCCTTCATGGGACCAAGGACTTCCTCTTCTACCAATGCCTGAAAAGGCCATCCTCCACTGCACATACAGCTGGACCCATGAGTCCCTCCAAGAATGTTCCCAGGCTGGCTATTTAGACCCTGGGAGCTCTGATTGATTGGTATTGTCGCTCTTCCAATGGGACTGCAAGCCCTTCAGCTCCTTCAGTCTTCTCTCTACAGCTTTGATTGCGGACACCATGATCAGTTCAATGATTACCTGTGAGCATCCGCCTCTGGCAGAGGCTCTCAGGAGATAGGTATATCAGGCTTCAGTGAGCATGCACTTCCTGACATCCTCAACCATGCCTGCATATGGTGACTGCACATGGGCAAGATTCCTGGGTCTGGCAGAATCCAGACTGCCCCTCCTCCAGTCTCTGCTCCACACTTTGTCTCCTTACTTGCTCCCCTGAGGATTTTGTTACTCCTACCAGGAAGGAGCAAAGCACCCACATGTTGGTCTTTGTTCTTCTTGAGCTTCATGTGGTACTGGAAGATTTGGGGCTAATATCCACTTATCAGTGAGTGCATACCATGTGTGTTCTTTTGTGATTGGGTTACCTCACTCAGGATGATATTTTCTAGTTCCATCTATTTGACTACGAATTTCAAGAATTCACTGTTTTAAATAGCTGACTAGTACTCCATTGTGTAAATGTACCATATTCTCTGTATCCATTCTTCTGTTGAAGGACATCTGGGATCTTTCCAGGTTCTGGTTATTATAACTAAGACAGCTATGAACATAGGGAAGCATGTGCCCTTGTTATATGTTGGAGTATCTTTTGGTTATATGCCCCAGAGTGGTAAAGCTGGATCCTCAGGTATTACTATGTGCAGTTTTCTGAGGAACTACCAGACTGATTTCCAGAACGGTTCTATCAGCTTACAATGCCACCAACAGTGGTGGAGTGTTCCTCTTTCTCTACATCCTTGATAGCATCTGCTATCATCTGAGTTTTTAATCTTAGCCATTCTGACTGGTGTGAGATGGAATCTCAGGGTTGTTTTGGTTTGCATTTCCCTGACGACTAAGGATACTGAACATTTCTTTAGGTGCTTCTCGGCCATTTCAGTTTCCTTAGTTGAAAATTCTTTGTTAAGCTCTCTACCCCACTTTTTAGCAGGGTTATTTGGTTGACTGGAGTCTAATTTCTTGAGTTCTTTGTATATATTGGATATTAGCAATCTGTCAGATGAAGGATTGGTAAAGATCTTTTCCCAATTTGTTGGTTGTCGTTTTGTCCTGTTGACAGTGTTCTTTGCCTTACAGAAACTTTGCAATTTTATGAAGTCCCATTTGTCAATTCTTGATTTTAGAGCATATGCCATTGGTGTTCTGTTCAGGAACTTTTCCCCTGTGCCCAAGTATTCGAGGCCCTTCCCCACCTTCTCTTCTATTAGTTTCAGTGTATGTGGTTTTATGTGGAGGTCCTTGATCCACTTGGATTTGAGCTTTGTAAAAGGAGATAAGAATGCATCCATTTTCATTCTTCTAAGTGTTGATCTCCAGTTGAACCAGCACAGTTTGTTGAAAGTGCTATCTTTTTTCCACTGGATGGTTTTAGCACCTTCGTCAAAGATCAAGTGTCCATAGATATGGGGTTTCATTACTGGGTCTTAAATTCTATGCCATTGATCTTACCTATTTGTACAAATATCATGCACTTTTTATCACTATTGCTCTGTACTACAGCTTGAGGTCAGGGACAGTGATTCTCCCTGAAGATCTTTTATTGTTGAGAATAGTTTTTACTATCCTGGGTCTTTTGATATTCCAAATGAATTTGCAAATTGCTCTTTCTGTCTCTATGAAGAATTGAGTTGCAATTTTGATGGGGATTGGATTGAATCTGTAGATTGCTTTCCACAAGATGGCCATTTTTACTATATTGTTGTTGCCAATACTTGAACATAGGAGATATTTCCATGTTTTGTATTCTTCTTCGATTTCTTTCTCCAGAGACTTGAAATTCTTGTCAAACAGATCTTTTACTTGCTTGGTTAAAGGCACAACAAGGTATTTTATGTTATTTGTGAAGGTTGTCATGTCCCTAATTTCTTTCTCAGCCTCTTTGTCCTTTGAGTAAGGGAAGACTATTGATATATTCAAGTACATTTTTTTATCCAGCCACTTTTCTGAAGGTTTTATTTTTTTTTTTTAAATCAGGTTTAGGAGTTCTCTGGTTGAAGTTTTGGGGTCATTTAACTATACTACCTTATCATCTGCATATAGTAATATTTTGATTCCTTCCTTTCCAAGTTGTATACTTCTGACCACCTTTTGTTTTCTAATTGCTCTGGCTAGAGCATACAGTACTATACTGAATAGGTAGGAAGAGAGTGGGTAGCAATGTCTAGTCCCTGACTTTAGTGGGATTGCTTTAAGTTTTTCTCCATTTACTTTGATGTTGGCCACTAGTTTGCAGTATATTGCTTTTACTACGTTTAGGTATAGGCTTTAATTCCTAATCTTTCCAAGACTTTGATCCTGAAGAGGTGATGACTTTTGTCAAATGCTTTCTCAGCATCTAGTGAGATGATCTTGTAGTTTTTTTCTTTGATATTCCTTATATAGAGGATTATGTTGACCGCTTTCCGTATTTTGAAACATCCCTGAATTCCATGGATAAAGCCTACTTGACTATGTTGGATTTTTTTTTATATCTTCTTGGATTTGGTTTGCTAGTTTTTTTTTTTGGTATTTTTGCATCGATATTAATAAGGGAGATTGGACTGAAGTTCTCTTTCTTTATTGGATCTTTGTGTGGTTTAGGTATGAACATAATTGTGGTTTCATAGAATAGATTGTGTAGTGTTCCTTTTACTTTCTGGAATAATTTGAAAAGAATTGGTATTAGGTCTTCTTGGAAGGTCTGATAAAATTCTTCACTAAATTCATCCAGTCCTGGACTTTTTTTTTTTTTTTGATTGGGAGACTTTAAATAACTGCTTCTATTTCTTTAGGGGATATAGGATTGACTAGGTGGTTTATCTGATCTTGATTTAACTTTGATAACTGATATCCATCTAGAAAATTGTCCATTTCATCAAGATTTTCCAATTTTGTTGAATATAGGCTTTTGGAATAGGATCTGATGATTTTTTGAATTTCCTCAGTTTCCGTTGTTATGTCTTCCTATTCAGTCCTAATCTTATTATCTTGGATACTGTCCCTGTGCCCTCTGGTTAGGCTAACTAAGGTTTTATATATCTTCTTGATTTTCTCAAAGAACCAGCTCCTGGTTCTGTTGATTCTTTGTATAATTCTTTTTGTTTCTACATGGTTGATTTCAGCTCTGAGTATGATTATTTCCTGTTGTCAATGTCTCTTGGATGTATTTGCTTCCCTTTGTTCTAGAGCTTTCAAATGCACTGCCAAGCAGCTAGGGTATGCTCTCTCCAGGTTCTTTTTGTAGGCACTTAGAGCTATGAGTATTCCTTTTAGCACTGCTTTCCTTCTGTCCCAGAAGTTTGGTTTTGATGTTTCTTCAATTTCATTAAATTCTACAAAGTCTTTAATTTCATCTTTTATTTCTTCCTTGACCAAGTTATCATTGAGTAGAGAGCTTTTCAGTTTCCACCTGTATGTCAGCTTTCTGTTGTTTTTGTAATTAATGAAGACCAGCCTTAGTCTTTGGTGATCTGAAGGGATACATGGGATTACTTCAATCTTCTTATATCTGTCTAGGCCTGTTGCTGGAAGAAGGTATATTCTTTTGTTTTATGATGAAATGTTCTATAGATATTTGTTAAATCCAAATTGTTGGTTCATAACTTCTCTTAGTTTCACTGTGTCTCTGTTTAATTCTGTTTCCACTATCTGTCCATTTATGATAGTGCAGTGTTTAAGTCTCCTACTATTATTGTGTGAGGTGCAATGTGTGCTTTGAGTTTTAGTAAAGTTGTTTTATGAATGTTGGTGCCCTTGCATTTGGAGCATAGATATTCAGAATTGAAAGTTCATCTTGGTAGATTTTTCCTTTGACAAGACTGAAGTGTCCTTCCTTATCTTTTTTGACAATGTTTGGTTGAAATTCTATTTTAATCGAAATATGAGGATGGTTACTACAGGGAGATTTAAAGTGTAGAAGTCTTTCCACTTATACAATACTCTCTAACAAATATATGTGAGTTTCTGAGGGCCACTTAAAAGATCACACTGAAAAATCTAAGCATAATGAAATGTAAAAATTTTTACCTGTTGACAGTCCTTGAATACTCGTTTGGATTCTTCGGTTTGCAGAGATTCTACTTTTTGAAGAACGAGTTCATGGTAGGTGTGGGCCACAGCATACACAGCATTATACAAATTGTAACCTTCTTCACTCAGGGACATGTAAAATTTGTGCAGTGCTAACCATTCCTCTGTGTTGTTGAATAGAAAATGATCCATCTTGCTATTGCTGTTCTTAGAGATTGAACAATTAAAATAATTCCACTTCTGCATAATCTGAGAAATGTCTATTGGATATTTGGAAGTGTTTTTTATTTGTACAAAATTGCTAAATTTAGCAATATCATTGTTGTGGTGTGCAAAAGTGACAGTCCCATGGAAGAAATCAAGACTGAAATCTTTTCTATTTGTGATGACATCCCATTGTGAGGTTGTGATCCAGATTCTCTGAACACCTAAATATGCCCATCTTCTAAAGCTGACTTCTAGGGTAGAGTTCATTTCACCATAAATGATAACAACCTTGGCTGATGATGCCATAATTTGTTTATCATATATCTCAGCCCTTGTTATGTATATCTGCATGGTTTCTGGGATCATATTCACATATGCTAAACATATCCCATGCCTTTGCATTTCTTCTCTCAAGTCTGAGAGAAACTGAATGCCCTGGTCATCATCTGAGATGACAAGTCCTATCCAAGTCCATCTAAAATGAATCATCAAGGATGCCATAGCATGAGACAAATGTGTGTCCTTGGTTGCTACCTGATAGACATAGGGAAACTGCTCATGGTCACTCAAGTTAGGATTAAATGGTCCAAAGAAAACCTAAAGGACATAGAAAGATGATGAAACATCCTGTAAGGAATATGAATGTTAGAAAGTTTGGAGTTATATACAAGTAACATTACTCACAATTCAGAACTCCTATTAAGGATAATAAGATTATATTATAAATATAATATATTATTCCTAATAGATTCTAGACTATTCTTGAGAAGTCACCATGTTATAAAAACATACTTAACTGTTTTCTCAATGCATCAAAAATCTGATTATTGAATCCTTTATAATAAATGGATAACATATAAAAAAGAATACACACACAAACCTATGCCAAGCAAGTTTTCTCTCTAGGCACCTATGAATAGAATAAAAAGTTGTTAATTCATCCAGTATCACACATTCTCACCTTCAGAAATCTAGAATCAATTGCCAGTTTTAAGGATGTTATCCATGATGGTCCTATAAGGTCTACAGGACAGATTCCCTGTATTCCACATTCATAATTAATAAAATGCAAAGAATTATTTTGTGATAAGTATATTGTTTCCAGAATTTCAACTATATCTTCACACATGCCACCACTGAATCCGAATACCAAAGACTTGTTCGGTAAAATATAAGGATTCCTGTTGATCTCTTCAGTTGCAAAAATTATTACCAGAAAAAACTCGGATCTTCCTTCTGGTATTCTAAAAGAAGACATAGTGATGATTGCAGAGAGTGCTAGAAACATGAAATTTTCTCTCCAATTGTAGTAATCTTCACACTAGGAGACAGGTAAATGCTAACTTTACTGAAATAAGCTTAAGAAATTAGTGATATTTAGAGATGAATAAACCTTAAGAATTCCCCCAAATCCACCACTCTTATATGATAATTTTTATATTTGTGACAATGTGTAAAGAGCTGTTTTATCTCTGAATGTCATACATGAACTAGATTACAGTTCTATACACTAAGGTTCCTACACAATAGTCTTCAAGTTCTAATTACACAGAACAAGGAATCTTTAAAATGTTGGGATCTCCAAGTCAACTTCATCTTTACTGCTTCTAGTTTCAATGTCTAAGATTTACATATGATCTTCAGGGCTCTCCCAAAGGCCTTGGGTCACTTCTCCAGCCATGTCTACTGTAGCACTCTAGTCTCTGGTAGACTTCACTCCACTGCTGCTGCTGTTCTTTGTAGACATTCCATGACACTGGAATCTTTAATACTATGGGGACTTCTGATGCAAGTAGGCTTCACCAATAGCCTCTCATAGGCTTTCTTCATGGTGACAAAGCTCACCTTCTTTACAAGAATCCTCTATATCTTAGCCATCAACTGCAACTGAGACTGCACCTTCACCACCGGCCTACCCTGGCATCTCACAGTACCAAGCCTTAGCTGCTCTCCATCAACATTTCATACCTTCAAAACCCATACCA
>NW_021616894.1:0-4673 GCF_004785775.1 Grammomys surdaster
GACTACCTTTCCCTTGCACTTCAGTTCACAGCTCGGCAGACAGCTCTCTCATATCTCCATTGTCTCTAGGCCCTTTGTGCTCCTCAACCCTGAAGGGCCTGTAGAATCCAGGGCCATTAGAATCTCGCCTAAGCTAGACTGTTGCTAGGGCGGTTGCCGTGGAGACTTCTGAGAGGACCAACCTTCAGCATTCTAGTGACGAAATAAAGTTGGCGCCAGCGTCGCCAGGGGGTGTGTCACTCGACTGATGACTATAGATACTTCAGCTATATTTATTTCTTTTTATCCATGGACTACTACTGATGACTATTGATTATTCATGTTCATTTATTTCTGATTTACTATTATCCACGAATGGGGAATAGTGATTATTCAGGTTCATTATTTCTGACTTACTATTATCTTTGTCTGATTACTATTGATAATTCAGCTTTATTTATTTCTCATTTCCCATGAACCATGACTGGTGACTCTTGATTATTCATGTTCATTTATTTCTGCTATTTTATTATCCACGAATTGTGAATATTATTTATTCTGTTCATTTATTTCACTTACTATAATTTATGACTACTAACTTTGACTAATGACTATTGGTTATTCATGTTAATTAATTTCTGATTTAGTATTATCCACGAATTGTGAATATTGATTATTCATGTTCACTTATTTCTGACTTATAATTATTTATGTTTGATGACTATTGACACTTCAGCTTTATTTATTTCTGACTTCCGATGAACTATGACTGATGACTATTGATTATTCATGTTCATTTATTTCTGATTTACTATTATCCACGTATGATGAATACTGATTATTCATGTTAATTTATTTCGGACTTACTAGTATGTATGACTGATGACTCTTGATATTTCATCTTTATATATTACTGATTTACTATGAACTATGACGGAAGAGTACTGATTATTCATGTTAAATTATTTCTGACTTATTATTATATATGAGCGATGACTATTGATATTCCAGCTTTATTTATTTCTGATATCACATGAACTATGACTGATGAATATTGATTATTCATGTTCATTTATTTCTGATTTACTATTATCAATGATTGGTGAATATTGATTATTCATGTCCATTTATTTCTGACTTACTATTATCTATGACTGATGACTATTGATATTTCAGCTTTATTAATTTCTGATATCACATGAATTCAGACTGATTACTATTGATTATTCATGTTCATTTATATCTGATTTACTATTATCCATAAATGGTAAATATTGATTATTCCTGTTCAGTTATTTCTGACTTACTATTATTTATGACTGATGACTATTAATACTTCGGTTTTATTTATTTCTGATTTCCCTTGAAATATGACTTGTGACTATTGATTATTCAAGTTCATTTATTTCTGATTTACTATTATCAACTACTGGTGAATATTGATTATTCCTGTTCATTTTCTTCTGACTTACTATTATCTATGACTGATGAATATTGTTATTTCAGCTTTATTTATTTCTGACTTCCCATTAACAATGACTGATGACTATTGAGTATTCATGTTCAATTTTTCAGATTTACCATTATCCACGAATGGTAAATATTGATTATTCATGTTCATTTATTTCTGATTTACTATTATCAACTACTGGTGAATATTGATTATTCTTGTTCATTTACTTCTGACTTACTATTATCTATGACTGATGAATATTGATACTTCAGCTTTATTTATTTCTGATTTCCCATGAACAATGACTGATGACTATACATTATTCCCGTTCATTTATTTCTGATTTGCTATTATCCATTAGTGATGAGTATTGATATTCATATCTGTTTTACTATTATACACGAATGCTGTATATTGATTATTCCTGTTCAATTATTTCTAACTTACTATTATCTATGACTGATGACTATTGATATTTCTGCTTTATTTTCTTCTGGTTTACTATTAAATGTGACTGATGACTATTGATATTTCAGCTTTATATATTTCTGATTTACTATGAACTATGACTGATGACTATTAATTATTCATGTTCATTTTTTTCAGATTTACCTTTATCCATGAATGGTGAATATTGATTATTCATGTTTATTTATTTCTGCCTTATTATTATCTATGACTGATGAATTTTGATACTTCAGCTTTATTTATTTCTGACTTCCCATGAACTATGACTAATGACTATTGATTATTCATGTTCTTTTATTTCTCTTTACTATTATCCACGAATGGTCAATACTGATTATTAATGTTTATTTATTTTGGACTTACTATTATCTATGACTGATGTTCATTTATATTGACTTACTATTATCTATTACTGATGATTATTGATATTTCATCTCCGTTTCTTTCTGATTTCCTATTAACTATGAATGATGACTATTGATTATTCTTGTTCATTTTTTTCAGATTTACCATTATCCATGAATGGTGAATATTGATTACTCATGTTCATTTATTTCTGACCTACTATTATCTATGACTGATGACTATTGATTATTCATGTCAATTTATTTCTGAGTTAGTATTATCAACGAATGGTAAATATTGATTATTCATGTTCATTTATTTCTGACTTACTATTATCTATGACTGATGACTAATGATATTTCAGCTTTATATATTTTTGATTTACTATGAACTATGACTGAAGACTATCGATTATTCATGTTCATTTTTTTCATCTTTACCATTGTACACAAATGCAGATTATTGATTATTCATGATTAATTTTTTCTGATTTACTATTATCCATGAATGCTGAATATTGAGTATTCCTGTTCATTTCTTTCTGACTTACTATTTTCTATGTCTGATGAGTATTGATATTTCAGCTTTTTTTATTTCTGGTTTACTATTAAATATTAATGATGACTCTGGATTATTCATGTTCATTTATATCTGATCTTCTATTATCCACTAATGGTGAATATTTATTATTCCTGTTCATTTATTTCTGACTTACTATTATCTATGACTGATGACTAATGATATTTCAGCTTTATTTATTTCTGACTTCCCATGAACTATGACTTATGACTATTGATTATTCATGTTCATTTATTTCTGATTTACTATTATCCACGAATTATCAATACTGATTATTCATGATTATTTATTTTGGACTTACTATTATCTATGACTCTTGTTCATTTATTTTGACTGACTATTATCTATGACTGATGACTATTGATACTTCAGCTTTATTTTGTTCTTGTTTACTATTACCTAAAACCGATGAATATTGATTACTCATGTTCATTTATATCTGATTTATTATTATCCATTAATGTTGAATATTGATTTTTCCTATTCAATTATTTCTGACTTACTATTTTCTATGACAGATGACTATTGATATTTCAGCTTTATTTTTTTCTGGTTTACTATTAACTATGACTGATGGCTATCGATTATTCATGTTCGTTTTTTTCATCTTTACAATTATCCAAGAATTGTGAATACTGATTATTCATGTTCTTTTATTTCTGATTTACTATTATCAATGATTGGTGAATATTGATATTTCAGCTTTATATGTTTCTGATTTACTATTCAGTATGACTGATGATTATTGATTATTCATGTTTATTTATTTCTGATTAACTATTATCCACTAATGCTGAAAGTTGAATGTTGCTGAATGCTGAAACTATAATCAAACGGAAGAGAAATCAATGAAAGTTACGAACAAGGAGAAATTTGCATTTAAAATTCATAAAAAATAGAAAATTGATAAGGAGACTATTTGATTTGTAAAGGAATGTGATTTAAAACAGTTTTTCCTGATAAAATTGAACATTTACTTGGCAGAAAAATTCATAAAATTGAAAATACTGTGAAAAAAGCTAGTGAAAATTTCAGGAAAATTTTGAAAACTTGAAGAAACTTTAAAAGCCAATATTAAACTATAATCAAACGGAAGAGAAATTAAAGAAAGTTATGAACAAGGAGAAATTTGCTTTAAAAATTCATGAGAAATAGAAAATTGATAAGGAGACCAATGGATTTGTAAAGGAATGTGATTAAAAACAGTTTTTCCTGACAAAATTGAACATTTAATTGGCAAAAAATTCATAAAATTGAAAACATTGTGGAAATAGCTAGTAAAAAATTCAGGAAAAATAGTGAAAACTTGAAGAAAAATTACACAGCCAACTATAAAATATAATAAAACGGAAGAGAAACCAAAGAAAGTTATGAACAAGAAGAAATTTGCATTTAAAATTCATAAAAATTAGAAAATTGATAAGCAGAACATTTGAATTGTAAAGGAATGTGATTTAAAAAAGTCTTTCCTTATAGAATTGAACATTTACTTGGCAAAAAATTCATAAAACTGAAAACACTGTGGAAAAATCAAACAAAAGAGATATCAAAGAAATTTATGAAAAAGGAGAAATTTTGATTTAAAATTCAGAAAATATAGGAAATTGATAAGGAGACCATTTGATTTGTAAAGGAATGTGATTTAAAACAGTTTTTCCTGCTAAAATTGAACATTTACTTGGCAAAAAATTCATAAAATTGAAAACACTGTGGAAAAAGCTAGTGAAAATTCAGGAAAAATAGGGAAAATTTGAAGAAAAATTACACAACCAATGATAAACTATAATCAAACGGAAGACAAATCAAAGAAAGTTATGAGCAAGGAGAAATTTGCATTTAAAATTCATAA
>NW_021616895.1:0-4284 GCF_004785775.1 Grammomys surdaster
TATGCAATATGTATTATATATGTTGTATATATATATATAATATATATGTAGTATATGTAATATATAATGTTACATTATATATTATATATTACATAATATTACATTGTATATACATATACAACATATATAATATATATGTTGTATATGTATATATATAGAATATATGTAGTATATGTAATATATAATGTTACATTATATATTATATATTACATTATATTACATTATATATACATATATATACATATATGCATATATATGCATAATATTACATTATATATACAGAGAACCAGTTTTTAAGCCACCCTTCTTCTTGTTCTCACTGTTTCTCTTGCCATTTTAATCTCTCTCTGACGTTGGTTATACTTTTTCTAACTACCCCGGCGTGGTCAGTATAAGACAGCATTCCTCCTTGAGGGCAGCACAGAGTCCCCCTTGCTGAAGGAAATGCAGATCCAGCTCCCTTTGTTTTGGGGGGAGCCTTTCAGACAACGAAATGAGGAATTATTCCAGATTAGTGATACCAGGTTTTAGCTGTTCCATGTCCTTCTCAATGGCCCCTTGAAGTTCTGAGGAGTGCAAGCCCAGGGGCCAGCATCCGGATTAGATCCTCCCACAGCAAACACCATGGGTGGCCCCTTTTTATCTGGAAATGATAAAAGAAAGGAATTCTCAGGGAGATCTCTCTTCCCTGGATGTCAATTGTTATTTATCTATATTTGGCCTGGCTTTGTGGAAGTGTCTATTTGTTTTACTAATCTTTCTGGCAGGCATCAAGCCAAGTCTTCTTGGAATAAAAAAGATATATCAAGTCTCAGCCCCATATGAGAATTGGGTCTGGGTAATTCATTTTTCTATTTTGTTAGGAATATTCATCAATCGTTGATAAAAATAAATCAGAAATAAATGAACATGAATAATCCATATTCACCATTTGTGGATAATGGTAAATCTGAAAAAATGAACATGAATAATCAATAGTCATCATTCATAGTTAAAAGGAAATCAGAAATAAATAAAGCTGAAATATCAATAGTCATCAGTCGTAGATAAGAGTAAGTCAGAAATAAATGAAGAGGAATAGTCAATATTCACAATCGTTTATAATAGTAAATCAGATATAAATGAACATGAATAATCAATTGTCATGAGTCATAGTTAATTGTAAACCAGAAAAAAAAGTTGAAATATCAATAGTCATCAGTCATAGATAATACTAAGTCAAAAATAAATGAACATGAATAATCAATGTTCACTAATCGTTGAGGATAATAAATCAGAAATAAATAAACATGAATAATCAATACTCACATTTAATGGATAATAGGAAATCAGATATAAACGAACATGAATAATCAATAGTCATCAGTAATATTTAATAGTAAATTGTAAAAAAATAAACCTGAAATATCAATAGTCATCAGTCATAGATAATAGTAAGTCAGAAATAAATGAATATGAATAATCAACGTTGAGAATTCATGGATAATAGTTAATTAGAAATAAATGAACATGAATAGTCAATAGTCATCAGTCATAATTAATAGTTAATCAGAAATAAATAAAGCTGAAATATCAATAGTCATCAATCATAAAAAAACAGTAAGTCAGAAATGAATGAACATGAATAATCAATATTCACGATTCGTGGATAATAGTAAATCAGAAATAAATGAACATGAGAAAACAAAACACATTGGTCATAGTAAATAGGAAATCAGAAATAAATAAAGGTGAAATATCAATAGTCATCACTCATAGATAATATTAAATCTGAAATAAATAAACAGGAATAATCAATATTCACGATTCATGGATAATAGTAAATCAGAAATAAATGCACATGAATAAAAAATAGTCATCAGTTATAGATAATAGGAAATCAAAAATAAAAAACGCTGAAATATCAATACTCATCAGTCATAGATAATATTAAGTCAGAAATAATGAACCTGAATTATCACTATTCACCATTCGTGGATAATAGTAAACCAGAACAAGAATGAACTTGAATAATCAATAGTCATCAGTAGTAGTCCATGGATCAAAAGAAATACATAAAGCTGAAAAATCAATAGTCATCAGTCGAGTGACGCACCCCCTGGCGACGCTGGCACCAACTTTATTCCGTCACTAGGACACCGAAGGTTGGTCCTCTCAGAAGTCTCCACGGCAACCGCCCTAGCAACAGTCTAGCATTGGCGAGATTCTAGTGGCCCTGGGTTCTACAGGCCCTTCAGAGTTGAGGAGTGCAAAGGGGCCTAGAGACAATGGAGATATGAGAGAGCTGTCTGCCGAGCTGCGAATTGAAGAGCAAGGGAAAGGTAGTCCAGAAAGAGGCTCGGAGAAAAGCATCCCCGCTTGGAGGAAAATAAAGATTGTTAGGCCGAACTGAAAACAAACTCAAGGGAGCTTGTTTTATAATGGGAATGGCGTTACTAGTCGCTGGAAAAAGGATCGGCCACAATAAATGGCGTTGAGACGATTCTACTAAAAGAGGGGGAAAAACCTTTAAAATCTTTTTTCCAGATAGGGATTCTCTGTGTAGGACTAGCTGTCCTGGAACCCACATTGCAGACAAGGCTGGCCTCAAACTTAAAGATTTACCTGGCTCTGCTTCCCGAGTGCTGGGATTGGAGGCATGCAGGGGCAGGCCGGATCTTCCCCGTGAGTTCAAAGCCAGCCTAGTATACAGAGCAAGTTCCCAGGACAGACAAGGCAAAGCCACTGTAATCCAGCACTTGAGAGACTGAGAAAGGAGGATGATCATGAGTTCCAGCTCTTAGTGGGAGGACACAAGAAAGAAACACAAAGAAGAACAGAGAAGAAAAGAGAGAATGGCAAAGAGGTGTGGTTGGAGGCCAGTGGGTGAAGTGGTGAAACAAGAATATATATGTGAGTGTGTGAGAGTGTGTGTGTGTATTCTAATATATATATATTTTACAGCATCCAAAAAAAAAACAAAAACAAAAACCAAAAAAAACCTAAACAACAACAAAAAAAAAATAGTCATCAGTCATAGATAATAGTAAATCAGTAATAAATGAACAGGAATAAACAATATTCACGATTCTTGGATAATAGTAAATAGTTCTTTGATTTCTCTTCTGTTTGATTGTACTTTATTATTGGCTTTGTAATTTTTCTTCAAGTTTTCGCTACTTTTCCTGAATTTTTCACTAGATTTTCCCAGAGTGTTTTGAATTTTATGAATTTTTTGCCAAGTAAATGTTCAATTTTATCAGAAAAAACTGTTTTAAATCACATTCCGTTACAAATCAAATGTTCTCCTTATCAATTTTCTATTTCTATGAATTTTAAGTGCAAATTTCTCCTTTTTCATAAATTTCTTTGATATCTCTTTTGTTTGATTTTTCCACAGTGTTTTCAATTTTATGAATTTCTTGCCAAGTAAATGTTTTATTTTATAAGTAAAAATTTTTTTAAATCACATTCCTTTACAAATCAAATGGTCTCCTTATCAATTTTCTATTTTTTATGAATTTTAAATGACATTACTCATTTTTCATAAAGTTCTTTGATATCTCTTTTGTTTGATTTTTCCACAGTGTTTTCAATTTGATGAATTTTTTGCCAAGTACATGTTCAATTTTATCAGGAGAAACTGTTTTAAATCACATTCTTTACAAATCAAATGGTCTCCATATCAATTATCTATTTTTTATGGTTTTCAACAAATTTCTCCTTTTTCATAAATTTGTTTGATATCTCTTTTGTTTGATTTTTCCACAGTGTTTTCAATTTTATGAATTTTTGGCCAAGTAAATGTTCAATATTATCAGGAGAAATTGTTTTAAATCACATTCCTTTACAAATCAAATGGTATCCTTATCAATTTTCTATTTTTCATAATTTTCAATACAAATTTCACCTTTTCATAATTTTCTTTGATTTCTCTTCCATTTGATTACAGTTTATTATTGACTGTGTAATATTTCTTCAAGATTTCACTATTTTTCCTGAATTTTTCACTAGATTTTTCCACAGTGTTTTCAATTTTATGAATTTTTTGCCAAGTAAATGTTCAATTTTGTCAGGAAAAACTGTTTTAAATCATGTTCCTATACAAATTCACTGTCCTCTTTATCAATTTTCTATTGTTTATGATTTTAAGTGCAAATATCTCCTTTTTCATAAATTTGTTTGATTTTTTACACCGTGTTTTCAATTTTATGAATTACTTGCCAAGTAATGTTCAATTTCATCAGGAAATACTGTTTTAAATCACATTTCGTTACAAATCAAATGGTCTCCTTATGAATTTTC
>NW_021616895.1:4294-8332 GCF_004785775.1 Grammomys surdaster
GTAATATTTCTTCAAGATTTCACTATTTTTCCTGAATTTTTCACTAGCGTTTTCCACAGTGTTTTCAATTTTATGAATTTTTTGCCAAGTAAATGTTTTATTTTATCAGGAAAAACTGTTTTAAGTCACATTCCTTTACAAATCAAATGTTCTCCTTATCAATTTTCCATTTTTTATGAATTTTAAATGCAAATTTCTCCTTTTTTGAAAATTTCTTTGATGTCTCTTTTGCTTGATTTTTCCACAGTGTTTTCAATTTTATGAATTTTTTGCCAAGTAAATGTACAATTTTATCAGGAAATTCTGTTTTGAATCACATTCCTTTACAAATCGAATGTTCTCCTTAACAATTTTACATTTTTTAGGAATTTTAAATGCAAATTTCTCCGTTTTAAAAAACTTCTTTGATATCTCTTTTGCTTTATTTTTCCACAGTGTTTACAATTTTATGAGTTTCTTGCCAAGTAAATGTTCAATTTTATCAGGAAATATTGTTTTAAATCACATTCCTTTACAAATCTAATGGTCTCCTTTTCAATTTTCCATGTTTTATGATTTTTAAATGCAAATTACTCCTTTTTCATAGTTCTTTGACATCTCTTTTGTTTGATTTTTCCACAGTGTTTTCAATTTTATGAATTTTTTGCAAAGTAAATGTTTAATTTTATCAGGAAAAATAGTTTTTAACCTCATTCCTTTACAAATCAAATGTTCTCCTTATCAATTTTCCATTTTTTATGAATTTTAAATGAAAATTTCTCCGTTTTAAAAAACTTCTTTGATATCTCTTTTGCTTTATTTTTCCACAGTGTTTTCAATTTTATGAGTTTCTTGCCAAGTAAATGTTTAATTTTATCAGGAAATATTGTTTTAAATCACATTCCTTTACAAATCTAATGGTCTCCTTATCAATTTTCCATTTTTTACGTTATTTAAATGCAAATTACTCCTTTTTCATAAAGTTATTTCATATCTCTTTTGTTTGATTTTTCCACAGTGTTTTCAATTTTTTGAGTTTCTTTTGAAGTAAATGTTCAATTTCATTAGGAAAAATAGTTTTTAACCACATTCCTTTACAAATCAAATGTTCTCCTTATCAATTTTCCATTTTTTATGAATTTTAAATGCATATTTCTCCGTTTAAAAAACTTCTTTGATACCTCTTTTGCTTTATTTTTCCACAGTGTTTTCGATTTTATGAATTTTTGCGAAGTAAATGTTCAATTTTATCAGGAGAAACTGTTTTAAATCACATTCCTTTACAAATCAAATGTTCTCTTTTTCAATTTTCCATTTTTTGTGAATTTTAAATGAAATTACTCCTTTTTCATAAATTCCTTTGATATCTCTTTTGTTTGATTTTTCCACAGTGTTTTCAATTTTATGAATTTTTTGCCAAGTAAATGTTCAATTTTATCCTGAAAAACTGTTTTAAATCACACTCCTTTACAAATCAAATGTTCTCCTTATCAATTTTGTATTTTTTATGAATTTTCAATACAAACTTCTCCTGTTTCATGATTTACTTTGATTTCTCTTCCGTTTGATTATAGTTTATTATTGACTGTGTAATATTTCTTCAAGTTTTCACTATTTTTGCTGAATATTTCACTAGCGTTTTCCACAGTGTTTTAATTTAATGAATTTTTTGCCAAGTAAATGTTTAATTTTATGAGGAAAAGCTGTTTTAAATAACATTCCTTTAAAAATCAAATGTTCTCCTTATCAATTTTCCATTCCTTATGAATTTTAAATGCAAATTTCTCCCTTTTAAAAAATTTCTTTGATGTCTCTTTTGTTTGATTTTTCCACAGTGTTTTCAATTTTATGAATTTTTTGCCAATTAAATGTTCAATTTTATCAGGAAAAACTGTTTTAAAGCACGTTCCTTTACAAATCAAATGGTCTCCTTTTCAATTTTCTATTTTTTTATGAATTTTCAATACTGATTTCTCCTTTTTCATAATTATCTTTTATTTCTCTTCCCCTTGATTATAGTTTATTATTGGCTTTGTAATTTTTCTTCAAGTTTTCACTATTTTTCCTGAATTTTTCACTAGCTTTTTCCACAGTGTTCTCAATTTTATGAATTTTTTTGCCAATTAAATGTTCAATTTTATCAGGAGAAACTGTTTGCAATCACATTACTGTACAAATCAAATGGTCTCCTTATCAATTTTCAATTTTTTAAGAATTGTAAATGTAAATTTCTCCTTTTTGATAAATTTCTTCGATTTCTCTTCCTCTTGATTATAGTTTATTATTGGCTTTGTAATTTTTCTTCAAGTTTTCACTATTTTTTCTGAATTTTTCACTAGCTTTTTCCACAGTGTTTTCAATTTTATGAATTTCTTGCCAATTAAATGTTCAATTTTATCAGGGAAAACATATTTTAAATCACATTCCTTTACAAATCAAATGGTCTCCTTATCAATTTTATATTTTTAATGAATTTTAAATCCAAATTACTCCTTTTTCATAAATTTTTTGATATCTCTTTTGCTTGATTTTTCCACAGTGTTTTGAATTTTATTAATTTTTTGTTACATAAATGTTAAATTTTTTCATGAAAAACTTACAAATCAAATGGTCTCCTTACCAATTTTCTATTTTTTATGAATTATCAATTCAAATTTCTCCTTTTCATAATTTTCTTTGATTTCTCTTCCGTTTGATTACACTTTATTGTTGACTGTGTAATATTTCTTCAAGTTTTCACTAATTTTCCTGAATTTGTCACTAGCTTTTTCCACAGTGTTTTCAATTTTATGTAATTTTTGCAAAGTAAATGATGAATTTTATCAGGAAAAACTTTTTTAAATCGCATTCCTTTACAAATACAAAGTTCTCCTTATCATTTTTCCATTTTTATGATTTAGAAATACAAATTTCTCCTTTTTGAAAAATTTCTTTGATAACTCTTTTGTTTGATTTTTCCACAGTATTTTCAATTTTATGAATTTTTTGCCAATAAATGTTTAATTTTATCAGGAAAATACTGTTTTAAATCACATTGCTTTACAAATCTAATGGTCTCCTTATCAGTTTTCCATTTTTTATGATTTAGAAATGTAAATTTCACCTTTTTGAAAAATTTGATAACTCTTTTGTTTGATTTTTCAACAGTATTTTCAATTTTATGAATTTTTCTGCCAAGTAAATGTTCAATTTTATCAGGAAAAACTGTTTTAAATCACATTCCTTTACAAATCAAATGGTCTCCTTATTAATTTTCTATTTTTATGAATTTTAAATGCAAATTTCTCCTTTTTTCATAAATTTGTTTGATATTTTTTTAAGTGATTTTACCTTTATTTCTTATTTCCTTCACTTTAAGCCAATCATTAAATTTCACAGTGATTTCTGGGGTGGGGCAGAAGGAAGGCATCATTCCGAATGATGGAGGCCGGCCCGGTTGGCCTCACTGGGGAAGCTGGAGGAGCAGGGACTGGCCGGCAGGCAGGTAGGTGATGTTCCGAGATTGGGAGAGCTGGTAGGCAATGTCCTCGGCAGCTTCCAGCTTCCAGCTTCCACAGCTCCATCAGGCCGTCCCAGGCGGTGGCCAGCGAGTTGGCGATCAGCTCAGCTGCCTTGGAGTCTCCCTCAGCAGAGATGATGGCTGCCTTCTTCTGCTGCTCAGCCTTTTCCACCACGAATCTGGCTCTCTCTGCTTCCTGCTGAGCCACCTGCTTGGCTTCTACTGCCTCTGGGAACTCCTTCCCGAAGGTCAGATGTGTCAGGGACACGTCATCCAGGATGAGCCCAAATGTTGCTGCTCGCTCTGTGAGGTCATCGCTCACCTGCCTGGAGACCAGCTCTTGCTGGGTAATCAATTCTCCAGCATCAAACCCAGCCACCACGGACTTGAGGATCTCTGTGGTGATAGACAGCAGCACCCGCTCATCACAGTCGTCGCAGATGCTGGTGTAGATACGAGGGAGCTGGCTGGCCACTGGCCGGAAGAGGATGCGCAGTGTGATGTTGACGTTCTGTAGGTCTTGGCTACCAGTGATGACCGGGACATTCCGTGGTCGAGAG
>NW_021616896.1:0-4644 GCF_004785775.1 Grammomys surdaster
TTTTTTTTTTTTTTTTTAGAAAGTTAGTTGTGTTGGATGTTGTTTTGCTGAGGCAAACAAATGAAGGAGTGTTTTCCTGAAGTGGACACAGGTCAAAGGCTAAGGCTGATTCATGAAGGAATGTTTAGCTGAAGCAGACACAGGAGAAAAGATGAGTGCTGGGTCTGGACTCAGTCAGAGAAGATGCACCTAACCCTCCGGAGACTTGAGGCCCCAGAGTGTGAGGAGGCCTGACAGGGGCGGGGCATCCTCTCAGGGACTGGGGTGGGGGGGAAAGTAGGGGACAATGGAGGAGGAATGGGATGGGAAACTGGTGGGAGGACTGGCTAGATTGTAAATAAATAGGTAAATAAACTCCTTAGTAGAGTTAGCAGGCAAAAAACAACAACATGTGGTCAATTATCCTGAGAAGGTATAGAAACTAACAACAACAATAAAGTGGCAGTGTAACCCTTTTCTATCCCATTTGACACATCTACAACACGACTCCTCTACCTAATGTTCAGGGATCATTGTGGAAAAGGGGCCAGAAAAAAAATTAAAAAGCCAGAATACTAGGGAGTTCACTGTGGGATTATGTTTTCTAGTCTCACCAACATGACTGCTTAAACGTAAACAGAACAAGGATGACAAGTAAACATACTAACATGCAAGGGGGAAAGCGTAGGGGAACTCAACCCTAAACAAAAAACCACAGGCAATTAAGAAATTCCGAGAACAGCAGAAACAGTCCCCAAGAAGGAAAACACCAACTGGTCATCCATTACCAAATAGTTCTGAAAACATATATACAAGCAACATTATATAGAGTGAGCAGATTGTATTTGAGTATTTAGTAATATATATATGTATGTAACAACAATTAATGAAAAGGGAAGCCATGAGTTTGAAAGAGAGCAAGGAGGGCTAAATGGGAGGGTTTGAAGGAATGAAAGGGAAGGAGAAAATGATGTATTTATAATTTCAAAAAATAACATAATTTAAAAATTACATATATAATACAAAATTTACATTGAAAAATGATGGTGACTTAAAGAAAACAATTACCTTTTTGTTTACTTCAGAAGATATTTCTAGTGGATAATTCCAGCTACCTCATGATTCATACTTTCAGTTGAAAGTATGAATATATCAGCCTTAGTCTTAGTTTTTAACATAAATAAGAATATTTTATGTTCATTGGGGCTGGGATATGTATTCTTAAAATATCTTTCTGGATTATAGAATGGATCTGGAAGGTTTTGAAATACTCTTATAGACCATCTATATCCACAGTTGCAAGTATTTCTAGAACAATTTCAGGGGTGATTAAGAATCAAAGAAACAGTCTGTTCTAGTACATAAAATTAGATTTGGTGAGACTGACATTTCTAGGTCTCTGCCTCTCATAACATTATAATAGTGTATTATGCTCAAAGTATCATCAGGATTCTGGACGCATTTTTCAAGTACACCAAACATAACCATTTGTAAAATTATGACTTTAGGAAAATCACATAAACTTCTTAGCATTTCATATTTCTCAAATGTAAAATGAGGATGATAACACTTATGAGCTATTTATGAGAACTTTGTACATCATAAAGCAGCACAGTTATATCTTTCATCTCTAAACTTTGTGGAATGCATACTGTAATAACTAGTATTCATTCTCAACTGAACAAAATCTAGGATCACCTGAAAGATTGCCCCTGGGATCCTTAGGGGATTATTTTGATGTGGTTATTTGTTGTAGCAGTCCCATCTTAATTGTGGTTGGGGTTGCCATTTCCTGAGGATCCTGGACTATATAAGTGGACAGTGAAAGCTTAGAATGAGCACACGTTCATTTGTTGTTCTCTCTGTTCTTGATTATATACCTAATGTATCCCTCTAGTTCCTGCTGCTGTAATTTCTCCAGTATGATGGACAATGATACAGACTTTTGAGAATAAATAAACCCTTTCTCCCTTAAAAAAACGGAAAGGAAAAGAACCTGTATTTTTGAAAAGTAATATACACATACAATTTAGTCCAGTTTTACATTTCAATTATGACATATTTTGAGTGAGGTCCATAAGTTATATTTTTGCATTATTAAATATGTTTAATACTAATGGATTATGAATAACTCTAAACAGAGAGCTAATATTCTAAATATCCTGTTACACTAAATCCGTTTCTTTTCCAGGGTGGAAAATTTCCTGACAGATGACCTGAGAATCCATCAAGTTTTATTTATAGTACTCAATACTTTCAGTTATTTAACATTAGAATATTAAATAACTGAAATATCAAGTTATATAGCAAGGTTAATGTATTATACATGATCAATAGGCTAAACAAGGCCCTTTGAAAACAACATTCCTATAAAGCATTTTCTTATTAACACAAATTAGACAATGTTAATAAATCAAGAAAGACTACAGAAACAAAAAAGGCAAAGGAGATAAAAACAAAATCATGACTCATCATTTTAAAAATGTCATATTTATATCACCGGAAGTACGTTTGTTATGTGTGTAGTCACTGTAATTACAGTAATTCCACCATCATGCTAGGGCAATGGTATGGAGAGATCATAAACACAACAACATGATTTATCATCAAGAAATTAAATTGTATCCTTTAGAAATTCTACGGATTATAGATAAGAATATTTTAGTATAGTCTTTAGCTGGAAGAAATTTAAAAGAAACAAAGTGACATTTTAAAATACCTTTATAGTTATATATGTTAATAAATGCTTATAAAGTTTGTGTTTACCTCAGGTTTTTGCATTCCTTGTAAAATAAAATGAGAAATGTTTAACTCATGAAAATGCATTTGTAACATAGTCTTTAAAATCTTTTCAAAGTGCTAAGTCAATAATGATCTTGAAGCTTGGGCACACTAAAATTCTGAATGCTTCTTTAAATTACAAGTTAATGTGTACTTTTTTATCTTTTCACTGAATGGGTTTAACCAATTTAAAAATTATAAAGGTAGTACATAATATATTTCTAAGTGGCAAAAGTACTATCAAAAAAGAGTTTTCTTCAAGTGTCCTTACAAAAACACTATTGAATTTGAGTGTTTCAAAATTACTATTTTTTAGTTGAAAACATTGTGAAGAAATGTAAAGAGGTACTTGACATCAGATCTTATAGGAAAAAAATGTTCCCATTAACATCTGTCTCCTGTAAACACACTTGTAATCTGAATCCAGAAAATACCATCTTGGTGCATACAGACTGTAGTAATTATTGACTAAAAAATAGATCATGTGAGAAAAGGGTGACCAAAAAGAAGTGAAAAATTAAGAGAAAAATGTAGAGGCATAGCACAAACTGATGTGCATATATCAGGAATTTCAGGAATGAGGGTAGCAGAAAAATCAGAAGAAAGCAAGAATATCCATAGGCAGAACAATTGGATTGCTCATAAACAAAATGATTATGGAATTCATAAGAGCAGAATGGGAGAGGTAGAACTATTTCCTCTTTGTTTTGAACTACATATATAGAAATAAGTAATATTTACCAAATCAATTTATATCAGCCAAGTTTTAATATCAGTTGAAGTTTATACTTTTTCATCAACATTATGATGATCAAATATATTAGATATGAAATTTCTATATAAATCAAAAAATGCTACACTCATGCTAAGATTGACAGTATTTATATTTCAAAATACATAGTAAACCTCTCATTCCAAAGAAGTCTACAAATGAGGTCACCAGGAAAAAGAAATGAATATTACCGTCTGGTCCATTTCCAAATTCTATTGGAATAGTAGAGTCAGGCCAAGAGCTGGCTTTGATCCAGAGCAGACACTAGTTAATTGAAAAAATGGAACAGTGAACAATGTTAAATGAGAACTCTGTAGAGAAAAATTCCTCAAGAAATTATGGAAGGAATAAATTCCCATGTATGCTTAATACTTATAAACATTTATTGGCTGAAAACTACGATATATGTGTTGCCTACCTTGTGTACTCTAGGAGTTTAAGAGAAGAAATAAGGAGGCAAAAAAAAACACTAAAGAAGATTCAGAAAAGCCAAAACATGTAATAATTTCCCTTCAGTAACAATCTCAAGCATAAAAAGATCCAATATGCATGAGAATACTGTGCATTTCTATCATCATTATAAAGCTAGCAAAGTAAGGCTTGGCAAGACTAAATGACTAATATAAGGCCACTTGTTCGATGTTAATGAGGCAATATTTTAGAATATGTTTGCAATATATCAAATCCCTGATATGTTTCAAAACAAAAACAAAACCTCCTATAGAAAGACAACAAAAGAAGACAGAAAAAAGATGAAACAACCACATAATAGTTGACATTTTTACATTCTACTGATACAATGGATACTGTGAAAATGAGGTAAGACTACTGTTAAAAGTTAAAACACAAGTTCCTCTATCTCTAATCATTTAATGTTCAAAGATATCAAAGTCCTTTTCATTCATTATAATCATACGTAACCACTATGAAATACTCTAAAAAATTACACCAAAAGAGTACAAAAAATGTAAATGCACTTGAAAGGGAAAGAGAAACAATCTAGACAAAAAACCTACTTTTATAAATAATGAATTAAGGCTCAGCTAGGTTAAGAGACTTGCTCATAGTCAGAGAACTCATCAGTTCCAGACTCAAGATGAGAATTGAAATCC
>NW_021616896.1:7644-15009 GCF_004785775.1 Grammomys surdaster
ACCAGAGAACTCCTAAACCTGATAAACAACTTCAGCAAAGTGGCTGGTTATAAAATCAACTCAAACAAATCAGTAGCCTTCCTCTACATGAAAGATAAACAGACTGAAAAAGAAATTAGGGAAATGACACCCTTCACAATAGTTGCAAATAATATAAAATACCTTGGCGTGAATCTAACCAAGCAAGTGAAAGACCTGTATGACAAGAACTTCAAGTCTCTGAAGAAAGAAATTGAAGAAGATCTCAGAAGATGGAAAGATCTCCCATGCTCATGGATTGGCAGGATTAATATAATAAAAATGGCCATCTTGCCAAAAGCAATCTACAGATTCAATGCAATCCCCATTAAAATCCCAACTCAATTCTTCACAGAGTTAGAAAAGGAAATTCTCAAATTCATATGGAATAACAAAAAACCCAGGATAGCGAAAACTATTCTCAACAATAAAAGAACTTCTGGAGGAATTACCATCCCTGACCTCAAGCTGTACTACAAAGCAATAGTGATAAAAACTACCTGGTATTGGTACAGAGACAGGCAGGAAGATCAATGGAATAGAATTGAAGACCCAGAAATGAACCCACACTCCTATGGTCACTTGATCTTTGACAAAGGAGCTAAAACTGTCCAGTGGAAAAAGGACAGCATTTTCAACAAATGGTGCTGGTTCAACTGGAAGACAACATGTAGAAGAATGAAAATTGATCCATTCTTATCCCCTTGTACAAAGCTCAAGTCTATGTGGATAAAGGACCTCCACATAAAACCAGATACACTGAAACTAATAGAAGAGAAGGTGGGGAAAAGCCTCGAATACTTGGGCACAGGGGAAAAGTTCCTGAACAGAACTCCAATGGCATATGCTCTAAGATCGAGAATTGACAAATGGGACTTCATAAAATTGCAAAGTTTCTGTAAGGCAAAGGACACTGTCAATAGGACAAAACGACAACCAACAAATTGGGAAAAGATCTTTACCAATCCTTCATCTGATAGAGGGCTAATATCCAATATATACAAAGAACTCAAGAAATTAGACTCCAGATAACCAAATTACCCTATTAAAAAATGGGGTATAGAGCTTAACAAAGAATTTTCAACGGAAGAAACTCGAATGGCCGAGAAGCATCTAAAGAAATGTTCAGCATCCTTAGTCGTCAGGGAAATGCAAATCAAAACAACCCTGAGATTCCATCTCACACCAGTCAGAATGGCTAAGATTAAAAACTCAGGTGATAGTAGATGCTGGCGAGGGTGTGGAGAAAGAGGAACCCTCCTCCATTGTTGGTGGGACTGCAAGATGGTGCAACCACTTTGGAAATCAGTCTGGCGGTTCCTCAGAAAATTGGACATAGCATTACCCGAGGATCCAGCTATACCACTCCTAGGCATATACCCAGAAGATGCTCGAACATATAACAAGGACATATGCTCAACTATGTTCATAGCAGCCTTATTTATAATAGCCAGGAGCTGGAAAGAACCCAGATGTCCTTCAACTGAGGAATGGATT
The DNA here is from genome assembly GCF_004785775.1 of Grammomys surdaster. NCBI lineage: Eukaryota > Metazoa > Chordata > Mammalia > Rodentia > Muridae > Grammomys > Grammomys surdaster. The sequence goes on from NW_021616896.1 coordinate 9,160, forward strand.
CAAAAAATGTGGTATATTTACACAATGGAGTATTACTCAGCTATTAAAAACAATGAATTCGAGAGGTTCCTTGGTAAATGGATGGAACTAGAAATTATCATCCTGAGTGAGGTAAGCCAATCACAAAAGAAGACACATGGTATTCACTCACTGATTATTGGATATTAGCCTAGAACCTTGAAATGCCCAAGATGCAACTCACAGGCCACATGAAGCCCATAAAGAAGGAAGACCAAGTGAGGGTGATTCGGTCCTTCTTAGAAGGAGCAACAAAATACTCAAGGGAGGAAATATGGAGACAAAGTGAGGGACAGAAACTGAAGGAGGGGCCGTCTCAAGACCACCCCACCTGAGTATCTATCCCATGTGCAATCACCAAAGGTAGATGCTGATGTGGAAGACAGGAAGTGCATGCTGATAAGAGCCTGATATGGATATCTCCTCAGAGGCCTTCAAGAGTCAGACATATTCAGAGGCAGATGCTCACAACTAGCCATTGAACTGATCATGGGGTTCTCAATAGAGGAGTTAGAGTGAAGACTGAAGGAGCTGAAAGGGTTTGTGGCACCATGAGGAGAGCAACAATACCAACCAACCACAGCTCCCAGGGTCTAAACCACCAGCCTGGGAGCACTTAGTGGGGGATCCAGGGCTTCAGCTGAATATGTAAAAGTGGAGGGCCCTGCTGGGCATAGGTGGAAGAAGAGAACCTTGACCTCATGAAGGCTGGATGCCCCAGGGGGTGGGAATTTTGATTTTGGGGAGGTGGGAGTGGGGGGGTGTAGATAGAGGTTACATCCACAGAGAAGAAGGAGGAGGGGCGAGGGGATTGGGGGTTCCGAGGGGGTGGTGGGGGATGGGGTAAGGGGACAACATAGGAAATGTAAATAAATCATCCAATAGAAAAAAAAAAAGAAAAATATTTTTCTATGTTAAAAAACTGGGAAACACACAATGACACAACGCGTCTGGATCCCATATGATTTTGTTTTGATTATCAGCATACAGATAATGTTTTCAGTAACGATTACAGGTTTATACATACTGTTTAAAAGAGATCAGGAAAAAAGAAGACATATAGGGAAAGGACTGAAAAAATCTTTACTAAGTTATAAACAATAGAACAAAATTTAGACAGGCAACAAATTTAAAGTCCTTTGAGAAAATGCAGAGGAATCCAATCTAAAGCCTACAGCGCCACCTTGTGGCAAGATCTCAGAATGACAGTCATTAAAATCCTAGATTAAAAAGATGCTGCGTTAAGAATACAGATATTGTTTAAATGAAACCACCTTAGAGCAATGTCATACAATAGCTTATATATTCAATTTTATAAAGTTTGAAATATCAAAATATGTACACATGTTAATACATCATACTATTTATGCATATTCAAAATTTCAAAGTTCTAAAAAGGATGGTTCTAAGATTGCACGTTTATTAGAGATGGTAGCTATCTTGGAGATGTCTTTACAGATTGAAGTTGATGATACTACAGCATATGTATCCAGTACAATACGACAACATTTTAGATATTATGGCAAAAGCATGTAACAGATGTATTTTACAGTCCTACAAGTCAGGCAATTATAAAAAAAAAAAAAAGACCTAACTATACTTTAAAGAAAGTACTCATAGAACAGAAAAGGGAAAGGGGATCTCCCAGAGTTAGATTAAATAATGATTTATTGACTCTAAAATTTTTAAATGTCAATGATACAGGTAACACAGCTGCTGAAATACTCTGGATTTTAGAAAGGATTGATGAATTAGATCAGCCTACATATATGTTAATCTCAGAATAGAAGGCAAGAAATGTGTTACATTGGGGAAGAAGCTTTGTCTTTGTTTCAACATAAAAAGAAAAGTTATGTATGCCATCAAAATTAATAAAGATCAGATTTGATGGGGAGAGACCTCCTATAGGAGGTCTAAACTACAGACATGAAGAAAGAAACCAAGAACAAGAACAAAACAGGTAAAGTATATGCTTGTCCCTCTATACAGAAACAGCTCTGAGACTGGCTAAGTCACATCATTAGATGCAAAAAAAAATGTCTTTGGCAAAAATCCAACACCCCTTCATGATAAAAATCTTGGAGAGATCAGGGACACAAGAGATAGGCATACCTAAACACAATAAAAATTACATACAGCAAGCATATAGTCAACATCAAATTAAGTGGAATATTATCAGATATTAAAAACAAGGACATCATGGCATTTGCAGGATGAAACTAGAAATACCATCCTGAGTGAGGTAACCCATACTGGGAGAGACACGCAGTATGTACTCACTTATAAGTGGATATTAGCCATAAAGTACAAGATACCCATCCTACAATTCACAGACCCCCAAAAGCTAAGTAACAAGCAGAGCCCAAGGGAGGATGCTTGAATCACACTCAGAAGGGAAAATAAAATAGACATCTGAAGTAGATGGAGGGAGGGATCTGGATGGGTGGGAGGGGAAGAGGGCCAGGAAGAGAGAAGGGAGAGGAAAGAAGAGTAGGGAGGGGAAAGGCTGGGAGAGAAAACAGAAACCAGTTGTGGGGGTATCTGTGGGACAGAGGAGGCTTCCTGGAGTTTAACAGGGGCGACCCTAGCTGAGACTCCTAGCAGCAGGGTATATGGAGCCTGAAGTGGTCACCTTCTCCAGTGGAGTGAGGTGACACCATCCCACCCACAAAACCTTTGACCCCAAATTTGTCCTGCCTAAAAATACTGCAGGGATAAATATGGATCAGAGATCTAGAGAGTGGCCAATCAATGACTGGCCCAACTTGAGACCCACCCATGGTAGAGAGCTAATCCTTGAGACCATTCATGATACTGTTATGCTTGCAGACAGGAGCCTAACAGCACCATCTTCTGAAAGGCTTAATCCAGCAGCAGATAGAAACAGATGTAGAGACCCACACCCAAACATTAGACAGAGCTTGGAGTCTTGAGGAAGAGTCAGGGGAAGGATTGAGAGAACTAGAGGGATCAAAGACACCACATAAAAACCTATAGAATAACTAACCTGGGCCCAGGGAGCTCACAAATACTGAACTACCAACCAAATAGCGTGCATGGGCTAGACCTAGGCCCCCCCACATCCGAAAAAGATGTACAGCTTGTCTTTTGTGTGTGTCCCCTAACAGAGTTAGTTATGGCTGTCTGACTCTGTTGCATCCCTTTGGTTTCCTTTCTCTTAGCTGGGATGTCTTGCCTGACCTCAGAGGGAGAGGATGCACCTAGTCCAGCAGAGACTTCATGTTCCAGAGTGGGTTGTTACCCATGGAGGTTGGCCTCTTCTTCTTTGAGGATAAGGAGATGAGGGATGGGGAAGGGGAATAAGAGTGAGATTGGAAGGAAAAGAGGGAGGGGTCTGTAATCAGGCTATGAATAGAATTTTTTTAAAAATGTATTGTACCTATACAACTCATTTGAAAATGCAATGTGAGGTTCTAATCCTTTTGAAAGATGCTATTACAAACTGTTTGGGATAATTAAGAAATACAGGTTAATAGTCAGTAAAACTTAATGGTCATGCTAGGTACTAGTTTAGTTGATTACAGAAATATGTTTTCTACATAGAACAGATAGCAAGTAGCTAGAAACAAATAATGGTTGCCTGTTCAGATATACTATGGATATATAGGTGGTCTTCAAGAAGCTCAGAGATCTCCAAAATATGACATCTAAAGGTATTTTATTAATAAAAGGCTTTTAATGACAATAACATGTCAGCTCCTGGCTCCCCCCATTCTACTTCCAAGAAGATGATGGGCATCAAAGACCCTCCGCGTGGAGTTTGCTTCATATGTGGAAAACTAGCCGCTGACCAAGAAACTTCCCTTGCTTCAACTCCAGACAGTATGCTGTCCAGACAGGATGCAGGGAAGAAGATTGCCAAGCTTTGACAATGCAGGGTAAGCAGCCCTTCATAATTCCTGCTTCACAGAAAAGTCTCGCAGATATTCTGGGCCAGAAGGCCGAAGATGACGCTCCAATATTACAGAAGGACCTTTGGTGACTGTCCAGGTATCCAGCAACCTTTGTCATTTCTATAGTTCCTGAAGCTTCTTGCTCTACATTTCCTGTTTCCTTGGGTAATATTAATCTTTCTCACGTCTCTGGTGGGATTGAAAACTAGATATAGTCTTACAGCTTAAGCTTAAATTGTTTAGAATTTAAGAAAAGACTTTAAGCTCTAAAAAGATATTTTTAACAATTAAGCCACCTGTATTTCACCCACTGAAGGTAAACCTAAATGAGAGACACACAATCCACAAGGACAACTCCCCCTGCTCCGTGGCATCTTTTTTGCAGGGAACTCCAGACTCTGTGCTTCTTTTCTTCTGCTTCAGAGACAACTTTTGATTGCAGAGATCTGTGAAGTGCTTATTGGCCTTGCAGTTTTGTTTGCTTTTGTTAAGTACTCAAATTCTGGTTGTTGTTTTTTTATTGACCCAGGCTCGCTTTCTGTTTAACCAGTGACAGTATTCCCCTCAGTGTGGGTAAGGCTAGCCGTCAGCAGCAGTATTAAACAGGTGCTTTAGAATCTTAGTGTCACCGGCAGGTTTTGTTTATTTCTTCTGCTAAGAAGAAAGTGGTTTTGCTTCCTCCCCCACCTGGATGTGGCAGGAGATACACATTAAGACAATACTCTCATACTCAAGATCCCGAGTTCATCCTCTGGCACTGCAGTCCAGCCTCCCTGCCCCCACAAAAATAGTCCTTTTGAGACAGGGTCTTGCTATGTAGCCCAGGCTGGCCTTGAATTTAATCCTCTTACTTTAGCTGCCTGGGATGTTGGGATTATAGGTGTGAGTCATCAAACATGACAAAGGTAGAAAATATTCTTTAAACATAAAAATAGTGTGGGGTAGATACTATTGTGAGCTAAAAGATATTTTCAGGTTGGCAATGCAATTTATGAATGAAAATAATTCAGGTACAGTGTTGGGAGCCGACTCCTAGCCGAAAGTGGCTATCATCTTTACAGCCATCTCGAGCCATATACCCTGACAAGAGACTTGTTTTCAACAGCCCACAACAGCTGAGCACACTCTGATAAACGTCTTGTTTTTCTCACATATCTTGTTTTGTTGTTTAGTGCTGCCAGCTGCAAGGCGCACGTGATAGCCACGCTCCAAGGCACATGACATAGTGCCCTCAGCTGTGTTTGTCCACGAGGGCAAGGCACGTGGTAAAGGGTATAAATACCCAGGATTTCCTTCCAATAAACGAGACTTGATCAGACTTCCTGTCTTGTCTCCATTCTTCACGTCTCTGTCCCCACTCTCTCTCTTGCTCGGCCCTGACCCGCGGATCAAAATAGCTGAACAGGCCGTTACAAAGTGGCCCCCGAACGTGAGACAGCTCGGCTGCTACAGTATAGAACTTCTGAACGCGCCAAGAACAGATAGATAGTAGAATACTTTCTCCAAGGTTGGCAGATACCTATGTTCTGGACATTGTGAATGTAATTCTTACCTGATGGTTTTCATAATTGTTCTTATTTTATAAATAAGTTTATTGGTAGTCAAGAAAGTGCCTTTTATTGGACTAAAATGGAGGATGTAGGGATGATGTCTTTGATGTCTTGTTTACTGTGTGGAAGCATCACCTGTCCTTAAAAACCCTATGGTCTATAGAAGAATGTAGAATGGAAGTTAGGACACCTGGGGGAGAGGAGATAGACAGAGAGAGAGAGAGAGAGAGAGAGAGAGAGAGAGAGAGAGATTGATTGATTGATTCTGCGAAAGAGTCATGCAACAGGAAGATTCCTCACCAAGACTCAGAGGAAGCCAGACATGAAACTGAGGATAGGTAACTAACCATATGGCAGACAGAAAATAG
>NW_021616897.1:0-7214 GCF_004785775.1 Grammomys surdaster
TTTTGATGACAAGAAATCTTCCTTCTCCTCCCCATCTTCTAGGAAATATGTATGAAGCTTCTGGAGATGGCTTCCCACTGAAGGATTTCCCTGGACCACCATCTTAGCGTTTTGTCTAGGCTAAGCTCCACAGTTACCTGGCAATGCCAGGTGTACCTGACTCATTATAAAAGGGGCTGCTTGCCCCTCCCCTCTCTCTTGCCTTCCTGCTCTTACTCTGTCCTCTTGCTCCTGCTCCCTCTCTCTCCCTATTCCTTTTGCCCTCTCTTTCCACATGCTCATGGCTGGCCTCTACTCCTCTCTCTGTCGCTCTCTCTCTCTCTGTCTCTCTGTCTCTCTGTCTCTCTCTCTCTCTCTGTCTCTCTCTCTGTCTCTGTCTCTCTCTCTCTGTCTCCCCCCTTTCTCTGTCTCTACTACTCTCTCAACTCCACTCTCCATGCCCTGAATCCTGAATAAACTCTATTCTATACTATACCTATTCTGTGGCTGGTCCCTCAGGGAGAAGGGATGCCTCAGCATTGGTCTGTGGAGGCACCCTTTCCCCCAAACTACCTGACTTTACCTCCACCAAACATTCATAACATTCTCTCTCTCTCTCTCTCTTTCTCTCTCTCTCTCTCTCTCTCTTCCTCCTTCTCCCTCTCTCCCTCTCTCCCCCTTCCTCTCTCTCTCCTCCCCTCCCTCCCTCCTCCCCCACTTATAAAACACAACACACCCCAGTGTGGAATGGAATTTGTCCTCACTGAGAGGTTTCCTTCTGGCCTTCTTCAGGACCGATTCTTCCTTTCTCACATCTGAAAGTAGAAGTAATTTCCCTTTAGTATAAATTCCACCTTCAAATGAAGCTAAAACGAAACCTGACAGCATTTGACCTCTCTTCAGAAGTAATTTGACTCTTCTCTCATGCTCAGTGAGGAAATGCAGTCACAGGTGGCTATACTGTTGGTCATGCTAAAGGAATTACAATTATTAGGATATTATTATAAATAAACATTATTATGAATTTTATAAGTAGTTTATTTTATGCTAGATGGCATAACCATTATGTTTAATTATCTAAGGCACTTATATAAACAGTAAGTGTGTGGTTTGAATTTTCAAGGATGTATCCTTATGCCATGAAATGTACTTATTATGTTGTAGACAAATATAAATTAACTCTATACAAGAAAAGAAAAACAAAACATGACTAAACCTTTCTTTTTAAACAAAATGTATTTACAATCCAGCCATTGCCTCCCTCTCCTGATCTCCCCTCTCACAGTTCCTCTTCCCATTCTTCCTACCCCCTATCTTTGAGATTATGCTTCCCCACCACCAGGCCTCCCCACACCCTAAGGCCTCAAGTCTCTTCAATGATTAGGCACATCTTCTCCCACTGAGGCCAGACCAGGCAGTCTTCTGCTGTATATGTGTTGGGGGTCTCTGACCAGCTTGTGTATGCTGTCTGGTTGGTGGCTTGGTCTCTGGGAGCTCCCAGGGGTCCAGATTAGTTAAGACTGATGATCTTCCTATGGGGTTATCATCTCCTCTTCACTTCCTTCAATCCTTCCCCTAGTTCAACCATAGGAATCCCTGACTTCAGTCCAATGGTTGGGTGTAAGTATTTGTGTCTGTCTAAATCAGCTGCTGGTTAGGCCTCTCAGAGGATAGCCATGCTAGGCTCCTTCCTGTCTGATAGCACATTATATCAGTAATAGTGTCAGGCCTTGGTATTTCTCCATGAGGTAGATCTCAAGTTGGGCCTGTCACTGGACCTCCTTTCCCACAGTCTCTTCCTCATTTTTGCCCCTTCAGTTCCTTTAGATAGGAATACTTCTGGGTCAGAAAATTTGTCTGTGGGTTGGCCTTGTCTTGAAGCCCTGTCTATTTACTGGAGGTGGACTCTTCGAGTTCCCTCTCTTTACTGTTGGGCATTTCATCTAAGGTCACTCCCACTGAGTCCTGAGAGTCTCTCACCTCCCTGGTCTCTGGTACTTTCTAGAGGGTCTCCCCACCTCCCACCTTCTGAGGTTGCATATTTCCATTTATTCTTCTGGCTCTCTGGGCTTATTCTCATGTCCCCCCACCCCCATACCTGATCCTATTCCCCTTGTCCCCTCCCTTTCCCCTCTCGCACACAAGTCCTTTCCTCTCTCTGCCTCTTGTGATTGTTTTCTTTCTCCTACTAAGTGGGATAGAAGCATCCTCAGTGGCCTTTCTGCTTGTTAAAGTTCTTAAATTCTGTGGGTTGTATCCCAGGTATTCTGTACTTTTTGACTAATGTCGACTTATTAGTGAGTACATACCATATATCTTTTTGGTTGGGGTTGCCTTACTCATGATGATATTTTCTAGTTCCATCTATTTGCCTGCAAAACTCATGATGCCTTTCTTCTTAATAGCTGAGTAGTATTCCATTGTGTAACTGTACCACATTTTCTGTATCCATTCTTCCATTGTGGGACATCTGGGTTGTTTCCAGCTTCTGGCTATTATAAATAAGGCTGCTATGAACATTGTGGAGCATGTAGTGCTCTGGTATGGTGGGACAGCTTTTGGGTATATGTCTAAGAGTGGTATAGCTGGGTCTATAGTTGAGGGTTGTTTTACAGTCAATTATATGGTCAGTTTTGGAGAAAGTACCATGAGATGCTGAGAAGAAGGTACATTCTTTTGTTTTAGGATGAAATGTTTTCTATATAGCTGTTAAATCCATTTGGTTCATAACTTCTATTAGTTTCACTGTGTCTCCATTTAGTTTCTGTTTCAATGAACTGTTCATTGGTGAGAGTTGGGTGTTGAAATTTCCCACTATTATTGTGCGAGGTTCAATGTGTATTTTGGGTTTTGGTAAAAAAAAAAAAATGTTTTTTTATGAATGTGGATATCCTTGCATTTGGGACATAGATGTTCAGAATGGAGTCTTTCCCTTAGTGAATTTTTCCTTTGATGGATATGAAGTGTCCTTGCCCATCTCGTTTGATAACTTGTGGTTGAAAGTCTATTTTATTGAATATTAGAATGGGAACTTCACTTTTTTCTTGGCAGTATTTGCTTGGAAAATATTTTTGTAGCCTTTTACTCTGAAGTAACATCTGTCTTTATTGTTGAGGTATGTTTCCTGTATGCAACAAAATGTTGGATCCTGCTTGCATTTCCAATCTGTTAGTTTATGTCTTTTTATTGTGGAATTGAGTCTGTTGATATTGAGAGGTATTAAAGATAGATGATTCTTAGTTCTTGTTATGTTTGTTGTTAGAGGTGGTATTATGTCTGTATGAGTCTCTCCTTTTGAGTTTGTTGTGATATTATTATTATTATTATTTATTATTATTATTTTTATTTTAGTGTAGATACTCTCCTTGAGTTGGAGTTTCCCTTCTAGAATTCTCTGTAGTGCTGGATTAGTAAATATATATTATTTAAATTTGGTTTTGTCATGCAATATTTTGGTTTCTTCATTTATGATAAGTGAGAGTTTTGCTGGATATAGTAGCCTGGGCTGGCATTTGTGTTCTCTATGAGTCTGCATGACCTCTGTCCAGAATATTCTGACTTTTAGAATCTCTGTTGAGAAGTCTGGGATAGTTCTGATAGGTCTGCCTTTATATGTTACTTGATCTTTCCTCCTTAGAGCTTTTAATATTCTTTTTTTTTTGTTCTGTGAATTTAGTGTTTTGATTACTATGTAATGGGAATATTTTCTTTTCTAATCCAATCTATTTGGTGTTCTGTAGGCTTCTTGTACTTTTATGGCTATCTTTTCCTTTAGATGGGGGAAGTTTTCTTCTATGATTTTGTTAAAGATATTTTCTGGCCATTTTTCTGGGAATCTTCATTCTCTTCTCTTCCTATTATTCTTATTTTTATTGGATATTTTATTTATTTACATTTCAGATGTCATCCCCTTTCCCCATTTCCTCTCCCTAGAACCCCCATCCCATCCCCCCTCCTCCTTTTTGCTTTTATACCATTTTAATTACATGCATGTATTAAGGTCAGTTCTAGGTTGAGGATCTAGCAACACAATATATGTAAACAGTCAAGGAGCAAGCAAGACAATAAGCACAAATAGTCAAAGAACAAGCAAGGCATTAAACCCAATTATGTGAATGCTTCCATGATCACTGTTTCTAAGGGCTTATCAGGATGACCAAAATATCTGAGCCTACTTCCCTGTCTTAGACCAAAGTCATTTTCATGTCTGAAGCCTACTTCCTTGTTCTATCCTAAAATTAAGAGTCCTGTCTGAAATTACTTCTTTATTCTAGCCTAAGATTTAGATTCCTACCTGAAATTACTTCTTTGTTCTAGCCTAATTTCAGATTCCTGCTTGAAGCCTACTTTCTTGTCCTTGGCCAATATCATATTCCTGCCAAGCAGCTCATTTTCTTGTCCTTGTCCCATGTCAGATTCTTGTCAAGCAGCCCCAAAGGCTCTCTGCCTCTCCCCTGTTTTTATTTCATTAACAAGACTGAGCCTGTCTTAGGTCATTCTGACAAGAATGTCTTTCTTACCTGTCATGGAATATGCATTTTCTTACATGTCATGGAATATGCATTATCCAATGCAATGCATTTATGTCTTAGGTTGGTAAGGACACACAGAATCTTACTGGTCCTTGGCTTACCAGCCTGTTAATTTAATAACTTTTCTGGGGGTCTTTTCATGTGTCCTGGATTTCTTGGATGTTTTGGGTTAGAAATTTTTTATGCTTTGTATTGTTCATTGTGTCAATATCTTTTGTGATACCTTGTATGCCTGAGATTCTCTCTTCTATCTCTTATATTCTGTTGGTGATGCTTGCTTCTGTAGCTCCTACCTCTTTCCTAGCTTTTCCATTTCCAGGGTTTCATCTATGTGTGATTTGTTTCTTTTTCCAGTTTTTAGGTCTTGGGTTGTTTTGTTCAATTCTTTCACCTATTTGATTGTGTTTTATTGTATTTCTTTGAGGGTTTTTTGTTTGTTTATTTGTTTGTTTGTTTCCTCTCTAATGGGTTCTACCTGTTCACCTGCGTTTTCCTATATTTCTTTAAGTGATTTATGTATATCCTCCTTAAAGGTCTCTATTATCTTCTTGAGATTGGAGTTTAGTTCAGGATCATGCTTTTCAGGTATGTTGGGGTATCCAGAGCTTGATGTGGTGTGAGAGCTGGGTTCTGATGTTAAAGTATATTGGCTTCTGTTGTTTATGATCTAGGGCTTTCCTCTTGCCATCTTGTTATCTCTGGGTTTAGCTTACCTAGGTGTCTCTTTCTGAAGCTTGCCTTCTGTGACCCTGGTTTGCAGCAGATTTCCTGGGAGATCTGTGGCCCTGGCTGCAGCAGATTTCCTGGGAGACCTGTAGACTGTTGCCCTGACTGCAGTTGATCTCTTGGGAGATTGTGCAGTGTTGTAGAGAGGGGCCGACAGGCAGATCTACACCTGTGCAGGTGCAGACAAGTAGGGAAATGGTGTTCGTGTAGGAAATGTAGGGGCCTCATGACTGCTGGACACCTTGGGGATCCAAGCTGCTGTGGTTATTTGAATGGGTGTCCTTCCTGTTGCCCTGGCTGTAGCAGATCTCCTAGGAGACCTGCAGACTTGCAGTGTTTAGAGAGTGGTGCAGACATTCAGAGCAGGCCTGGTCGAGATCTAAACTGAAAGGTCTTCTTTGCCACTTTCACCTGTGAGTCCATACCTTTCCAAAACTGTGCATCCTGGGAAGCAGCTGGGCATCATCACTCCTGGTGGGCAGTGGGCAGTTGATTCCTATCTCTCTTGTCCTCCAGGAGACTTTGTTGATATTGAACCCTACAACTTCATTAAGTGAACCCCTAATGTCTATTCCTGCTTCTCTGACAAGCTTTCACTCATCCAAGGTTTCATTCTTTCTTTTGGAGTTTCCCAGAAACCTCATTGTATAATCACATTCACTTTTCTTGTTTCACCTGTTGCCTCTAAAAGACACCTCTTTTCCTCCTTCTTCCCTTACTTTATATTCACATAACTACATGGTTTGTATCTTCAACACAGAGACCTTACACCTGACTGACCAAGCCCACTCAGTCAGTCAACAGGTTCTCTAGCACAAGAGTGAGGATTAAAAGAAAAGAGACAATTAGACAAAATTGCAGCATGACTCCAGCCAGTTCTGAGGCTGAAGGCAGGTTTGTTTATTCCCACTTTTCTTTTAAACCCTTTTAATTACATGCAAGTATTTAGGTCAGTTCTAGGTTGGAACCAATAATACAATAGATAAACAGTCAAGGAACAAACAAGGCAATATACAAAGTCCTGTGATCACACACACACACACACACACACACACACACACACACACACACGTGATCACTCTTGCTGTTTCTAAGGGCTCATCTGGATGACAAAAATATCTGAGCCTACTTTCCCGTCCTAGCCCACAGTCATATTCATGCCTGAGGCCTACTTCTTTGTTCTAGCCTAAGACTTGGATTCCTGCCTGAACTTACTTCTCTGTTTTAGTCTAAAATTAGATTCCTGCCTGAACTTACTTCCTCATCATGGCCCAAAGTCAGATTCCTGCCCAAAGCCAGATTCCTTGTCCTTGACCAATGTCGGATTCCTGCCAAGCAGCCCCAAAAGCTCTCCCAACCTGACCTTTTCTCACAGGAACGTGTGTCCTGTCTTCACAACTATTATTATTTATTTCTGGCCCTAGTTCTAATTACCATCGTTGGCATCTGTGGGGTGGGTAAACTGAGGCAAACAGCTGATGGGGGTTCACTCCAGATATTGACAAGGACTGCTGTCAATGTCAGCCAGCAATTAAGGAAATTACTCAGCAGACATTTCTCTGAGGGAACAAAGATTAATTTACTGGGGCTGGCACTCCCTGTGGCCAGTGAAAACTCCGAACTCTTAGCTCCTTGGGGCTGTCAAGAAAGAGAAGAAAAGATAGAAAATTCACACACACACACACACACACACACTGAGTGAATGCAGCAAAAAGCAAACTCCAATAACTTCATACATACAAACACATAAACATACATATATACATATACGCATGCATTTGTATATACATGCCTACAGACCTATATGCATATTCATACATTGAATGGTTAGAGCAAAGCTCCAGCAAGCAGGCTCCAAGCATTTCACACTTACACACATACACACACACACACACACACACACAGACACACACACACACAGACACACACACACACAGACACACAGACACACAGACACACACACACACACACACACAC
>NW_021616898.1:0-1634 GCF_004785775.1 Grammomys surdaster
GTCCAGGCTCTTCTGGCTTTTATAGTCTCTGGTGAGAAGTCTGGTGTAATTCTTATAGGTCTGCCTTTATATGTTACTTGACCTTTTTCCCTTACTGCTTTTAGTATTTTTTCTTTGTTTTGTGCATCTGATGTTTTGATTATTATGTGACGGGAGGTATTTCTTTTCTGGTCTAGTCTATTTGGTGTTCTGTAGGCTTCTTGTATGTTTATGGGCATCTTGTTCTTTAGGTTAGGGAAGTTTTCCTCAATAATTTTGTTGAAGATATTTACTGGCCCTTTAAGTTGGGAATCTTCATTCTCATCTATACCTATTATCCTTAGGTTTGGTCTTCTCATTGTGTCCTGGATTTCCTGGATGTTTTGAGTTAGGAGTTTTTTGCATTTTGCATTTTCTTTGACAACTGTGTCAATATTTTCCACCGTATCTTCTGCATTTGAGATTCTCTCTTCTATCTCTTGTATTCGGTTGGTGATGCTTGCGTCTGTGACTCCTGATCTCTTTCTTAGGTTTTCTATCTCCATGGTTGTCTCCCTTTGAACTTTCTTTATTGTTTCTATTTCCAGTTTCAGATCCTGAATGTTTTTGTTTAATTCCTTCTTTGTGTTTTCTTGCATTTCTTTAAGGGATTTCTGTGATTCCTCTTTAAGGGCTTCTATCTGTTTACTTGTACTCTCCGGTATTTCTTTAAGGGAGTTACTTAATTCCTTCTTATAATCCTCTATCATCATCATGAGAACTGATTTTAATTCTGAATCCTGCTTTTCAGGTGTGATGGGGTGTTCTGGGCTTGCTATATTGGGAGAACTGGGCACTGATGATGCCAAGAAACTTTGGTTTCTGTTGCTTATGTTCTTGTGCTTGCCTTTCGCCATCTGGTTAACTGTAGTGGTACCTGCCCTCACTGTGTAAGACTGGAGTCTGTATTTCCAGTTATCTTGCTTATTGCAGAGCTCCTTGGAGTCCAGATGTCTCTGTGGTCTTATGCTCCTAATCTCCTGGGTGGAAGAACTCCTGGGACTCAGGCCACCTCTTGGATCTGGAAATCCTTCTGCTCTCAGTGCAGGGGCTCCTCGGCTGCTCTGCGTGCAGTGGGTCCTCGATGACTCAGGATTCAGTTTCAGCTGCTCTGAGTGTAGTGGCTCCTTGATGACTCAGGATTCAGTTTCTCCATAGGACAGGAGCAGACCGCCTCTGTGTCTGCTCCAGCCCAAAGGACCAGGCAGGGGCGGAAGGGAAGTGGAATTCTGGAGGGGCGGGGTTTGGGTAGCTGCTGTGCCCTGAATGTCCCTGGCTCCCAGATGTATCTCTGGTGCTTAGAGTGTGAGATGGAATTCTTACCTGCTGCTCTGAGTCCAGTGGCTCTTCTAGAATGACTCGGAATTCAGTATCTCCACAGGACCGGAGCAGAGTGACTCTGTGTCTTCTCCAGCCCAGAGGACCAGGCAGGGGCGGAATGGAAGTGTAATTCCGGAGGGGCGGGGTTTGGGTAGCTGCTGTGCCCTGAATGTCCCTGGGTCCCAGATGTATCTCTGGGGCTTAGGGAGTGAGATGGAGTTCTTACCAGCTGCTCTGAGTGCAGTGGCTCCTGGATGACTCAGGATTCAGTTTCTCCACAGGACAGGAGCAGACTG
>NW_021616899.1:0-1708 GCF_004785775.1 Grammomys surdaster
TAACAAGAAACTCAAAGCCATGAATTTGCTATTTTTCTGTTAACTCACAGGCTTAAACATCTCAGATGAGTTTTTAATAACAGGTGTAGAAGGACAGGGTCCAAGCCTTGTACTTTTAAATTTGTTGTATCAATAGAAGAAATTAGACCAGTGATACCTTGATTCTGCATCAAAATAAATTCTGTACCAAAAGGGAATTATGACTTCAACTTAGTAACTATTGTAAAGATTTCTACCAAATGAGATTATGGCTACACAATCAATTCTAGCTGTTTCCTCCCTGTTCCAATTGTGACCATTTCTAAATTTCCCAGAAAGGAAACCTTAGAATAACCACCTCCAGCCCCAAAGCACAGGAATCAGGATGACAACTCTTCATAACTTCTTGAAGCAGAATATGGGTGTTGAGATATTTTTGAAGAGGGGTGAGGGAAGTTAGGGAAAATAGGGAGTTGGGTGGCCTTCAGAAGGCCACCCCAACAATTGATTTAGTCTCTGATGTCTGTGTCCTCACTGGATCTGGCTGAAAGTCCAAGACATCAGCAGTTCAAGCAGGTCAGTTCAGCATGTCTGACAATGAGATTCATCAAAGCTGTATATTCTGTAATATACAAATCTCAAAACAAAATTTTAGTATCATCAACATGCTTTTTTCGTTTGGTTCTCTGGAATCTAGTTCTTGGAAGGTCTCCCTCTATGACATTTGATCAATATTACTCTGGAAGGTGTACAGACACTGATGGCCTTCTCTAAAAATGCAAAGAGAAAACCTTGCTCCCAAATCAGCTTATCTTTGAGATATTAACCAGAAAAATATTTATATGGACCTCTTTCCTAGAGGAATAATATAACCACAAAACTGAAAATCACACTCATCTTGAAAATTAAAACAATCCAAAAAAATCAAGTAAACTTTTGCCTATTCTTAGGCCTTTTCTATTTTGTCAAGCAGGATAATAACCCAAAATTCCCATAAAGCCCAGGTTAGACAGAATTTAAGTATCCTGTAAGGCGTATTAGAGCAATATATCTTTATACCATCTTTAAAGCATTTGATTCACACTTCTATCTATACCCTCTTATAAGCAGGCAGTTAGTCAAACCAGGATTTGAACCCAAAATTCTCATGGAGCCCACATTAGACAGATTTGAACATCAGAACAATATATCTTTATACCATCTTTACAGCAATTAATTCAAACTTTCACTAATACCAGCCTACAAGAAGCAGGTAATTTTGACTTGTTAAGCTCTCTTCCTGAGCAGCCATCTTGTTATACCATCTATCTGTTGAGTTCTCTGACTAGAGCAGACATCTTCTTATACCATTTATCTGTTTGGCTCTCTGCCTGAAGCCACAGTCATTTATAATTAATACCTGTATCTGTTGAACTCTCTATCTGGAGCCACAGACATTATTAATTAATACCTGAGCATAGCAGGTAATTATCACTGCTCGCTTTACTTGGGGTCAGTGACTAATTTTCCCTACCCTAGTTCCAAACCATGGGCAAAATTCCTCAAGTGATTCAGACAAAATCTGTATATACATCTTTCTTAAAAGCAAATAAACCCAATTTTATAAATTCACAGTTCAATCAACCTCTGCCCCAAGAAGTAGACAGCTTTCATTCTCCTGTCTCTGACTCAGAGCAGCCTGTACTCCCCACAGCAGAGTACCTCAGAGGCTTCTTTGTTTCAAGGTTCC
>NW_021616900.1:0-4000 GCF_004785775.1 Grammomys surdaster
GGATAAACACCAGGTGGCCCATTACTCACTTGGGCATGTTTAGACTGATCAAGATATGTCTTTGGTTGTTTCTCCATTTCTGGTCACCTCGTCCCTAGAGGGGCTTGATATTTTTATTATGTCTATTCTCAGCAAGCTCAGCAAGCTGTCCTGCAGTCTTTTCCAAGTTGTTCTTAATTTTTACTCTTACAAAAGCAAGCCTTGACTATATATAATGACCAAAGTCTCAGCTATAGAAGACACTGCTCTAAAAAGAAACAAATATCAAAGCCTCTGAGCAAAAGGAATGAAATTCTTAATGATGAGGAAACTTTGGAGAATAGAAACAAACAAGAGATTAGAGCAGTGATACATAAAGAAAATGAAATTCAAAAAGCAACACCAGCAATTGACTTCTTAAAAGGATGAATAAATATGAAAAAATACATAGGTATTCTAACTTTGAAAAAGAGCAGGTGTTCCCTAGTAGGGAGAATGGCATTAATAAGACCTTGTCCCTATGTGCAATGTTACTGTTGACAGACAGCACAGCCGATGGTTTGTGTCTCAAATTTCTGAGCTGTCTTAACTGTATCAGTGAGTATTCCACATATCTCCACAGGACAGTGTCCTAATTTGTAATTCAATATCCACTGGCTCAAGTTAACATACCCAAATTGTACACCCCCACAATCTGGTCTGTTTTTCTTCACATACATGAATTAATACATGCTGGGAAATTACAAAATCACTCACTCTGCTTGTATCAGATCTTTATAATAGTGCTCCCCTACAACTGACCCCCTAAAACTTTAATCTGTGATGTAGCTGTTGCCTGTCCTATTTCACTGTGCAGTGTACACAATAACCTGTTCCTCATGTTCTGGTCTGAAGGCAGAAGCCATGCTTCACATGCAAATCCTTTTCCTGTTGCTTCAATGGACAGTTCACTACATGACTCCAACGGGTAATTTTAAAACTCTGTTGTGGTTCAGCCTTTTAACTAAAAAACTCAAGAAGTTCATTCAAGGGGAAAGCAAGGTAACTTCCCAGGGGAGCAACAGACTGGCAACAAGCTGACCTGAGTCAACATAGCTTTTCTTGGAATCATTTTTCTAAAAGGCTGAAGATACAGCTGTCTCAGAATTAATATGCCTTCCCAGGGAGAAATCACTCTGTACACAATTAAAGATTACTTTTAAAAATTGTCTTTAGGCGCCCGATGTATGGGTGATATGCTGTGGTGGCAGCAGGGTGAAGGACAGCCATATTTGCTGGTGCAGCCCGAGGTGGAGACAACAAAAAGTGCGCAGGCCGAACTTAACCGTGCACATGGCCACCACTGCCCTCAATGCCGGAGGTGTCCACTCACCATCTACTAGCATGGCGACTTTCTCTCAGTATCACCAGCTGCTGAGTGACTATGGACCTCCATCGCTAGGCTACACCCAGGGAACTGGAAATAGCCAAGTGCCTCAGAGTAAATATGCAGAGCTGCTGGCCATTATCGGAGAGCTGGGGAAAGAGATCAGACCCACATATGCAGGGAGCAAGAGAGCCTTGGAGAGGCTAAAAGGAGGCATCATTCATGCCCGAAGCCTGGTTCGGGAGTGCTTGGCTGAAATGGAATGTAATGCCAGGTCCTAGCCCCTGGCCAGTCTGAAGGCCCATCTGGCTACTCCCTGGAGATGAGAGGCTTTGTTCAAAATGGCAGTAAGTTTTCTACCACATTCATTAAGCTCTGAACCCACACTCAAATGATTGGGAAGACATTTTGCAGTAACTGATGGTGTGCATTTAAGTAGTTGGGAATGACCCAGTTCTTTTTCCTTTCCAAGCATTTGAAAGATGTTTGTGAAGCCACTTCACAGCAAGCTATACTTTATCCCCAAATACCAGTGTCCCTTTTAACCTCCCTTTGGATACATTTTCCATTTGCATCACCCCAATTGACTTCCTTTCTATGAGCTCACCTGCCCCTGAGGAGTTGAGTGCAGACCACAGCACATTTGCTTAGTAGCTGGCCCGCCTGTGTACAGTGTAGACCCTGCTTCATGGAGCTTCTCTGCTTAAGCATTTGCATGACTGAGTGCTTTGAGGTCAATCTTTAAAATGCACAGGTTATAAATACAGAAGAAAGAGCAATCTACCCAACCTACCAAGCACCCTGCAAATGTCCATCCTGAGACTGTAGATCTCAGTTCTGTGTTTACTGTGAGCCGATCACAACATCTGGAACAAAATGACTGAAAGTGTTGCATCTTTGTATTTATTACTTGATGTAATAAAGCTTATTTTCATTAAAGAAATTTCTCTTTAATGATAGCATGAATTCATCTCTGTCTAATGCTCTTTTAGGATCAAGATTCATGTTATAGTTTGAACAATTTAACATGGAATATGAAGTTGTGATCTAGGACGAGTTAACGTGGAATTGGAAATTTGGTTTCTAGAAATAAATTCAGTTTTACATCCAGATTCTTGATTGCCCTGGTCTGTGAACTTCCCAAAATGGCCAGTTTGGACTTTTATTGACCATCTAAAATTGATTACCTGAGTACTCATTACTAAAGCCAACTACTGTCAAAACAGGAAAGCTCCCAATTTCTTTCCTCCACAGCCTTTCTGTATGGTGACTGCACCAGCTTCAGAGTTTTTCAAGGAAACTCAATTGTTACACAGGTCCCTCTTTATTTGTAATTCCCACAAAAAAAAAAGCCATGGAGGTTAGAGGACACTCATCCACTAGTGCCTTTTCCTTCACACTGAGCAGTAGGACCCAGCCTGAAAGGAGATGTATGACTGACTTGAAGGCATAGTGCAGCAGAGGCAGGATTAGGTCTTCAAAGCAAGCCTTAACTACATATAATGACCAAAGTCTCAGCTGTAGAAGACACTGCTCTAAACAGAAACAAATATCAAAGCCTCTGAGCAAAAGGAATGAAATTCTTAATGATGAGGAAACTTTGGAGAATAGAAACAAACAAGAGATTAGAGCAGTGATACATAAAGAAAATGAAATTCAAAAAGCAACACCAACAATTGTCTTCTTAAAAGGATAAATATATTTGAAAAAATGCATAGGTATACTAACTTTGAAAAAGAGCAGGTGTTCCCTAGTAGGGAGAATGGCATTAATAAGACCTTGTCCCTATGTGCAATGTTACTGCTGACAGACAGCACAGCCAATGGTTTGTGTCTCAAATTTCTGAGCACCTTTGCTTAGTAGCTGGCCGGCCTGTGTACAGTGTAGACCCTGCTTCATGGAGCTTCTCTGCTTAAGCCTTTGCATGACTGAGTGCTTTGAAGTCAATCGTTAAAATGCACAGGTTATAAATACAGAAGGAAGAGCAATCTACCCAACCTACCAAGCATCCTGCAAATGTCCATCCTGAGACTGTAGATCTCAGTTCCGTGTGTACTGTGAGCCCAGCACAACATCTGGAACAAAATGACTGAAAGTGTTGCATCTTTGTGTTTATTACTTGATGTAATAAAGCTTATTTTCAATAAAAATTTTCTCTTTAATGATATTATGAATTCATCTCTGTCTAATGCTCTTTTAGGATCAAGATTCATGTTATAGTTTGAACAATTTAACATGGAATATGACGTTGTGATCTAGGACGAGTTAAGGTGGAATTGGAAATTTTGATCTAGGACTGGTGCATCTGGGATATGATATTTGGATCTAGGACTAGTTAACACGGAATTGGAAATTTTGGTCTAGGACTAGCTAATATGGACTATGAAATCTGAATTTGGATTAGTTAACATAGAATATGAAATTTGGATCGAGGACTAGTCAACATGAAACTTGAAATTTGGATCTAGGACTAGGTATCATGGAATA
Source organism: Grammomys surdaster (assembly GCF_004785775.1). Lineage (NCBI taxonomy): Eukaryota > Metazoa > Chordata > Mammalia > Rodentia > Muridae > Grammomys > Grammomys surdaster. Next base: position 3,833 of record NW_021616900.1, read on the forward strand.
TGAAATTTGGATTGTAGAGTGAAAAATTATAGATACTGGGTATATAGAATCCTATTTAGACATAAAATATTCTTTAGGCTTTCTTTATAAAGACATGGAGGCATGAAGCAAGTTAAGAATGTGGACAGACTAATTACGGGAACTGGCTAGAATGCAATTTAGCCAGGT
>NW_021616901.1:0-4437 GCF_004785775.1 Grammomys surdaster
CAGAAATAAATAAAGCTGAAATATCAATAGTCATCAGTCATAGATAACAGGAAGTCAGAAATAAATGAACATCAAAAATCAATATTCAGCATTCGTGGATTATTGTAAATCAGAAACAAAGGAACATGAATAATAAATATTCACCATTCGTGGATAACGGTAAATCTGAAAAAAATGGACATGAATAATCGATAGTCCTCAGTCATAGTTCATAGTAAATCAGAAAAATATTAAGCGAAATATCAATAGTCATCAGTCATAGATAATAGTAAGCCAGAAATAAACGAACATGAATAATCAATATTCACCATTCATGGATAATGCAAAATCTGAAAAAAATGAACATGAATTTTCAATAGTCATCAGTCATATTTAATTGGAAATCAGAAACAAACGGAGATGAAATATGATTAGTCATCAGTTATAGATAATAGTAAGTCAGAAATAAATGAACAGGAATAATCAATATTCACCATTCGTGGATAATAATAAATCAGAAATTAATGAACTTGAATAATCAATAGTTATCAGTTATAGTACATGGGAAATCAGAAATAAATGAATCTGAATTATCCAAAGTCATCAATAATAAATAAGAGCAAGTCAGAAATAAATGAACATGAATAATCAATATTCACGATTTGTGGATAATAGTAAATCATATTTAGATGAACATGAATAACCAAAAGTTATCAGTCATAGTTAAAAAGCAATCAGAAATAAATAAAGGGAAATATCAGTAGTCATCAGACATAGATAATAGTAAGTCAGAAGTAAATGAACATAAATAATCAATATTCACAATTCGAGGATAAGAGTAAATCAGATATAAATGAATATGAATAATAATAGTCATCCGTCATACTTAATAGTGAAGCAGAAAATAAAATAAAGCTGAAATATTAATAGACATCTTTCATCGATAATAGTAAGTCAGCAATAAATGAACATGAATAATCAACATTCAGTATTCGTGGATAATACTTAATCAGAAATAAATGAACATGAATAATCAATAATCATCAGTCACACTTAAAAGTAAATCAGAAATATATAAAGCTGAAATATCAATATTCACCAATCGTTGATAATAGTAAATCAGAAATAAATGAACATGAATAATCAATATTCTCCATTCGTGGTTAATAGTAAATCTGAAAAAACAACATGAATAATCAATAGTCATCAGTCATAATTAATAGGAAGCCAGAAATACATAAAGCTGAAATATCAATAGTCAGCAGTCATAGATAAGAGTAAGTCAGAAATAAATGAACAAAAATAATCAATATCCACTATCGTGGATAATAGTGAATCAGACATAAATGAACATGAATAATCAATAGTCATCAGTCATAGTTAATTGTAAACCGGAAAAAAATAAAGCTGAAATATCAATAGTCGTCAGTCATAGATAATCATAAGTCAGAAATAAATGAACATGAATAATCAATATTCACCATTCGTGAATAATGGTAAAGATGAAAAAAATGAACATGAAAAATCGATAGTCATCAGACATAGTTCGTAGTAAATCAGAAATAAATGAAGCTGAAGTATCAAAAGTCATCAGTCGTAAATAATAGTAAGTCAGAAATAAATGACGTGAATATTCAATATTCACCATTCATGGATAATAGTAAATCATATATGAATAAAGATGAAAAATCAATATTCATCAGTCATACTAAATAGTAAAGCAGAAAAATAAAGCTGAAATATCAATAGTCATCAGTCATAGATAATAGTAAGTCACAAATAAATGAACAGGAATAAACAGTATTCACCATTCATCGATAATAGTCAATCAGAAATAAATGAACATGAATAATCAATTGTCATCAGTCATTTATCATGGGAAATTAGAAATAAATAAAACTGAAGTATCAATAGTCATCATTCAAAGGTAATAGTAAGTCAGAAATAATGAAGATGAATAATCACTATTCACCATACGTGGAAAATGATAAATATGAAAAAAATGAACATGAATAATCAATAGTCATAATTCATAGTTAATAGAAAATCAGAAATAAATAAATCTGATATATCAATAGTCATCCATCATAGATAATCGTAAGTCAGAAATAAATGAACATACATAATCAATATTCACCATTCGTGGAAAATAGTAAATCAGAAATAAATGAACTTGAGTAATCAGTAGTCATCACTCATAGTTCATGGGAAATCAGAAATAAATAAAGCTGAAGGTTCAAATGTCATGAGAGATAAATACTAGTAAGTCAGAAATAAATTTACAGAAAAATCAATATTCAAAATTTGTGGATAATAGTAAAGCAGAAATAAATGAACATGAATAACCAAATTCATCAGTCATATTTAAAAGCAAATGAGAAATAAATAAAGTGGAAATATCAATAGTTATCAGTCATAAGTAATAGTAAGACAGAAATAAATGAACATGAATAATCAATATTCAAATTTCGTGGATAATGTTAAATCTGAAAAAAATGAACATGAATAATCAATAGTCATCAGTCATAGCTAATAGGAAATCAGAAGTAAGCAAATCTGAAATATCAATAGTCATTAGTCATAGATAATAGTATGTCATAAATAAATGAACAGGAATAATCAATATTCACCATTGGTGGATTATAGTAAATCAGAAATAAATGAACATAAATAATCAATAGTCATTAGACATAGTTCTTAGTAAATCAGAAATATATAAAGCTGTAATATCAATTATCATCACTCATAGATAATAGTAAATCTGAAATAAATGAACATGAATAATCAATATTCACCATTCGTGGATAACGGTAAATCTGAAAAAAATGGACATGGATAATCGATAGTCATCAGTCATAGCTAATAGGAAATCAGAAATAAGCAAATCTGAAATATCAATAATCATTAGTCATAGATAATAGTAAGTCAGAAATAAATGAACATGAATAATCAATATTCAGCATTCGTGGATAATAGTAAATCAGAAATAAATGAACATGAATAATCAATATTCATCATACATGGATAATGATAAAGATGAAAAAAATGAACAAGAATAACCGAAAGTCATCAGTCATAATTCATAGTAAATCAAAAATTTATACAGCAGAAGTATCAATAGTTATAAGTCATAGAAAATAGTAAGTCAGAAATAAATGAACATGAATAATCAATATTCACCATTCGTGGAAAATAGTAAATCAGATATAAATGAACATGAATAATCAATAGTCATTCGTCATACTTAATAGTAAAGCAGAAAAAAATAAAGCTGAAATATCAATAGACATCATTCATAGATAATAGTAAGCCAGAAATAAATGAACATGAATAATCAATATTCAGCATTCGTGGATAATAGTAAATCAGAAATAAATGATCATGAATAACCAATAGTCATCATTCATATTTAAGAGGAAATCAGAAATAAATAAAGAAGAAATATCAATAGTCATCAGTCATAGATATTAGTAAGTCAGAAATAAATGAACTGGAAAAATCAACATTCATCGATCGTTGATAATAGTAAATCAGAAATCAATGAACAGGAATAATCAATGTTCTTCATTCGTGGATGGTAGTAAATCAGATATAGTTGAACATGAAAAATCAATAGTAATCAGTCATAGTTCATGTGACATCAAAAATAAATAAACCTGAAATATCAATAGTCATCAGTCATAGATAATAGTAAGTCAGAAATAAATGAACAGGAATAAACAATATTCACTGTTCGTGGACAATAGTAAATCAGAAATAAACGAACATGAATAACCAAAAGTCATCAGTCATACTAAATAGTAAACCAGAAATAAATGAAGCTGAAATATCAATAGTCATCAGTCATAGATAATAGTAAGGCAGAAAAATATGAACAGGAATTATCAAAATTCACAATTCTTGGATAATAGTAAATCAGATATACATGAAGATGAATAATGAATTGTCATCAGGCATAGTTAATAGAAAACATGAAAAAAACAATGCTGAAATATCAATAGTCATCAGTCATAGTTAATAGTAAGTCAGAAATAAATGAACAGGAATGAACAATATTCACCATTCGTGCATAATGGTAAATCTGAAAAAAGTGAACATGAATGAACAATAGTCATCAGTCATAATTAATAGGAAATCAGAAATAAAAAAAGCTGAAATGTGAATAGTCATCAGTCAGAGATAAGAGTAATTCCGAAATAAATGAACAGGAATAATCAATATTCACGTTCGTTGATAATAGTAAATCAGATATTATTGAACATGAATAATCAATATTCACCTATCATTGATAATTGTAAATCAGAAATAAATGACCAATAATAATCAATATTAACCTTTCGTGGATAACGGTAAATCTGAAAAAAATGAACATGAATAATCAATAGTCATCAGTCATAATTAAGAGGAAACAAGAAATAAATAAAGCTGAAATATCAATAGTCATCAGTCATAGATAAT
>NW_021616901.1:4537-9293 GCF_004785775.1 Grammomys surdaster
TCAATATTCACCAATCGTTGATAATAGTAAATCAGAAATAAATGAACCTGAATATTGAATATTCACAATTCGTGGATACTGGTAAATCTAAAATAAGAAGAACCTGAATAATCAATAGTCATGATTCATAGTTAATAGGAAATCAGAAATAAACAATGCTGAAATATCAATAGTCATCAGTCATAGAAAATAGTAATTCAATAATAAATGAACAGCAGTAATCAATATTCACCATTAGTGGATAATATTAAATCAGATATAAGTGAACATGTATAATCAATAGTCATCAGTCATAGTTAATAGTAAACCAGAAAAAAATAAAGCTGAAATATCAATAGTCATCAGTCATAGATAATAGTAAGTCAGAAATAAATGAACAGAAATAATCAATATTCAGCATTCGTGGATAATAGAAAATCGGAAATAAATGATCATGAATAACCAATAGTCATCATTCATATTTAATAGGAAATCAGAAACAAATAAAGCTGAAATATCAATAGTCATCAGTCATAGATATTAGTAAGTCAGAAATCAATGAACTGGAATAATCAATATTCACTGATCATAGATAATAGTAAATCAGAAATAAATGAACAGGAATAATCATTGTCCTCCATTCGTGGATAATAGTAACTCAGATATAAATAAACATGAAAAATCAACAGTAATCAATCATAATTCATGGGACATCAGAAATAAATAAACCTGAAATATCAACAGTCATCAGTCATAGCTAATAGCAAGTCAGAAACAAATGAACATGAATAATCAATATTGACCATTCGTAGATAATAGTAAATCAGAAGAAAATGAACACTAATAATCAATAGTCATGTGTCATAGTTCATAGTAAATCAGTAATATGTAAAGCTGAAATATCAATAGTCATCATTCATAGATAATAGTAAGTCAGAAATAAATGAACATGAACAATCAATATTCACCATTTGTGGATAATAGTAAATGAGGTATAAATGAACATAAATAATCAGTATTCACTATTCGTGGATAATGTTAAAAATGAAAAAAATGAACATGAAAAATCGATAGTCAACATTCATATTTCATAGTAAATCAAAAACCTACAAAGCTGAAATATTAATAGTCATCAGTTATAGATAATAGTAAGTTAGAAATAAATGAACATGAATAGTCAATATTTACCATTCGTGGGTAATAGTAAATCAGAAGAAAAAGAACTTGAATAATCATTAGTCATCAGTCATAGTTCATGGTTAGTCAGAAATAAATAAACCTGAAGTAGTATCAATAGTCATCAGTCATAGATAATAGTAAGTCAGAAATAAATGAACATGAATAATCAATATTCACCATTCGTGGATATGGGTAAATCTGAAAAAAGTGAACATGAATGAACAATAGACATCAGTCATAATTAATAGGAAATCAGAAATAAAAAATGCTCAAAAATCAATAGTCATCAGTTATAGATAAGAGTAATGATCAGGAATGATCAATATTCACCATTCATGGGTAATAGTAAATCAAATATAATTGAACGTGAATAATCTTTAGTCATCCGTCATAGTTAATATTAACCAGAAAATAGTAAAGCTGAAATATCATTAGTTTTCAGTCATAGATTATAGTAATTCAGAAATAACTGAACATGAATAATCAATATTCAGCTTTTGTGGATAATAGTAAATCAGAAATAAATGAACATGAATAATCAATAGTCATCAGTCGTAGTTCATAGTAAATCAGAAACATATAAAGCTGAAATATCAATAGTCATCAGTAATAGAAAATAGTAAGTCAGAAATAAATGAACAGGAAAAATCAATATTCAGCATTCGTTGATAATAGTTAATCAGACATAAAGTAACATGAATAATCAATTGTAATCAGGGATATTCAATAGTAAACCAGAAATAAATGAAGCTGAAATATCAATAGTCATCAGTCATAGATAAGAGTAAGTCAGAAATAACTGAACATGAAGAATCAATATTCACCATTCGTGGTTAATGGCAAATCTGAAAATAATGAACATGAATCATCCATAGTCGTCAGACATAATTAATAGGAAATCAGAAAAAAATAAAGCTGATATATCAATAGTTATCAGTCATAGATAATACTAATTCAGAAATAAATGAACAGGAATAATCAATATTCACGATCTTGGATAAAAGTAAATCAGATAATAATGAACATGAATAATCAAAACCATCAGTCGTAGTTAATTGTAAAGCAGGAAAATATAAGGCTGAAATCTTGATAGTCATCAGTCATAGCTAAGAGTAAGTCAGAAATAAATGAATATGAATCATCAATAGTCATCAGTCATACTTAATAGTAAATCAGAAATATGTAAATCTGAAATATCAATAGTCATCAATCATAGATAATAGTAAGTCAGAAATAAATGAACAGGAATAAACAATATTCACCATTCGTCGATAATAGTTAATCAGAAATAAATGAACATGAATAATCAATAGTCATCAGTCATAATTCTTGGGAAATCAGAAATCAGTAAAACTGAAGTATCAATAGTCATCAGTCAAAGATAATAGTAAGTCAGAAATAATGAACATGAATAATCAATAGTCATCAGTATTAGCCCATGGATAAAAAGAAATAAATAAAACTGAAGTATCAATAGTCATCAGTCGAGTGACGCACCCCCTGTTGACTCTGACGCCAACTTTATTCTGTCACTAGGAAGCCGAAGGTTGGTCCTCTCAGAAGTCTCCACGGCAACCGCCCTAGCAACAGTCTAGCATCGGTGAGATTCTAATGGCCCTGGGTTCTACAGGCACTTCAGAGTTGAGGAGCGCAAAGGGCCTAGAGACAATGGAGTTATGACAGAGCTGTCTGCCAAGCTGCGAACTGAAGAGCAAGGGAAAGGTAGTCCAGAAAGAGGCTCGGAGAAAAGCATCTCCACTGGAGGAAAATAAAGATTGTTAGGCCGAACTGAAAACAAACTCAAGGGAACTCGTTTTATAATGGGAATGGCGTTACTAGTCGCTGGAAAAAGGATCGGCCAAAATAAATGGCGTTGAGATGATTCTACTAAAAGAGGTGGAAAAACCTTTAAAAAATTTTTTCAAGATAGGGATTCTCTGTGTAGGACTAGCTGTCCTGGAACCCACACTGCAGACAAGGCTGGCCTCAAACTTAAAGATTTACCTGCCTCTGCTTCCCGAGTGCTGGGATTGTTGGCATGCAGGGGCAGGCTGGATCTTCCCCGTGAGTTCAAAGCCAGCCTAGTATACAGAGCAAGTTCCCAGGACAGACAAGGCAAAGCCACTGTAATCCAGCACTTGAGAGACCGAGACAGGAGGAGGATCATGAGTTCCAGGTCTAAGTGGGAGGACACAAGAAAGAAATACAAAGAAGAACACAGAAGAAAAGAGTGAATGGCAAAGTAGTGTGGTTGGAGCCCATTGGGTGAAGTGGTGAAACAAGAATATATATATGTGAGTGTGTGTGAGTGTGTGTGTGTGTATTCTAATATATATATATATTTTACAGCATCCAAAAAAAAACAAAAACAAAAACCCAAAAAAAAAATCTAAACAACATCAAAAAAAATAGTCATCAGTCATGGGTAATAGACAGTTAGAAATAAATGAACAGGAATAATCAATATTCACGATTCTTGGATAATAGTAAATAATTCTTTGATTTCTCTTGTGTTTGATTATACGTTATAATTGGCTTTGAAATTTATCTTCAAGATGTCACTACTTTTCCTGAATTTTTCAGTAGCTTTTCCTAGATTGTTTTCAATTTTATGAATTTTTTGCCAAGTAAATGTTCAATTTTAGCAGGAAAAACTGTTTTAAATCACATTCTTTACAAATCAAATGTTCTCCTTATGAATTTTCTATTTTTTTATGAATTTTAAGTGAAAATTTCTTCTTTTTCATAAATTTCTTTGATATCTCTTTTGTTTGATTTTTCCACAGTGTTTTCAATTTTATGAATTTCTTGCCAAGTAAATGTTCAATTTTATCAGGAAAAACTGTTTTAAATCACATTCCTTTACAAATCAAATGGTCTCCTTATCAATTTTCCATTTTTTATGAATTTTAAATGCAAATTTCTTTTTTTCATAATATTTTTTGATATCTCTTTTGTTTGATTTTTCTACAGTGTTTTCAGTTTTCTGATTTTTTTGTCAAGTAAATGATCAATTTTATCTGGAAGAACTCTTTTAAATCACAATCCTGTACAAATCAAATTGTTTCCTTATCAATTTTCTATTTTTTATGAATTTTAAATGCAAATTTCTCCTTGTTCATAACATTCTTTGATTTCTCTTCTGTTTGATTATCCTTTATTATTGGCTTTGTAATTTTTCTTCAAGTTTTCACTATTTTTCCTCAATTTTTCACTAGCTTTTTCTACAGTGTTTCAACTTTATCAATTTTTTGCCAAGTAAATGTTCAATTTTATCAGGAAAAATTGTTTTACATCACATTCCTTTAGAAATCAAATGGTGTCCTTATCAATTTTCTATATTTTATGAATTTTAAATGCAAATTTCTCCTTTTTTAAAAATTTCTTTGATATCTCTTTTGTTTGATTATTCCCCAATGTTTTCAATTTCATGAATTTTTGCCAAGTAATTGTTCAATTTTATCAAGTTAAACTGTTTTAAATCACATTCCTTTACAAATCAAATGGTCTTCTTATCAATTTTTCTACTTTTTATGAATTTTCAATACACATTTCTCCCTTTTCATAATTTTCTTTGATTTCTCTTCCGTTTGATTAT
>NW_021616902.1:0-1173 GCF_004785775.1 Grammomys surdaster
TGGGTGGCAGGTATTTCTGTCCTTTAACCAAATACCTTTCAGTGTTGATACACTCAGACAAAGAACCCTATTGCCATCTCTGGGGTGTTTGGTGTTTCAGTAGGGGGAATTGCCACTGTGTTGATCATGGTCTCACTCTGCATGAATTTTAGTCCAAACTACTGGGCCTTGACTAACACGGTAGGACATCTGACCATCTCCTATCACTCAAGTTCTTTCAGTTACCATCTGACTTGTGAAACCACAAGACTGAGGGATCTACAGCCAAGTTGTACCTTGTAAAACTGACAATAATGGTGGAGAAGCTATCTCTGTGGTCATTATGAGCATGTGTAGGTAGACAGAGCAAACACCTGGCTGCTTTAATCTCCTGGACTCTATAGTGTGATGGGAGAGCTGAGATTCACTTAGGAGGCATCGAATGCCTGGACCAGACTGTTTGTGGTGTCACTGGTTTCCAGGCCTGCTCTCCTTCTCTTAGAGCTGAGGGTGTTCTCCCAGGACACTCTGCATTCTCTTTGAACAATTTACTTATGTTCTTCTGACTACAGTGGCTGGCAGATGGACATCACACCATGCAACTGTCCTAAGCATGAAAGAGGCCAAGAAGGAGGAAAAGAGTCTGACCAAAGATCTGGAGCTCAGTACCCAGGAGAGAAACGAGCTGAGAGACCGCTTGATCTATGTCACAGAGGGATCCATGAACAAGAGGTACTCATTGCTCCAAACACTTTGGTGTCAGTCTGACATCTGCAATGTCACCCTCATCTTATCCTTTTAAGGTTGTGAGTTCTGGGAAGCAGTACCTCCACAGAGTCCCTGTGCCCAACTTTATGTCCCTAAATGCTTCTCAGAGGAGAGGCTGAACCTGAAGCTTGGTCAGGAGCAAGAAGGGAAACGGACTCTTTTGCTTCCTCCAATTGAAATGTTGAACTTGTGGTCTGAGTAAAGAATTCTGGATGGAGGCAGTGGCTAGTGAATGAATGCCCAGCATGCATTTGGAAAGTTCTCGACAGATGCAGTGAGTTTGTGGTGACGCTTTGTACTTACCTGGCTCTTAATTGAGGGCTGGAAGGTCCTAGCAGCAGCTGGTCCCACACTGTTCATCTCAGTGCTTGACTAGAAGGCCTGAAGCTTATGCCTGTTCCTCTTTGTCTGTGTGCCTTATACTCT
>NW_021616903.1:0-6236 GCF_004785775.1 Grammomys surdaster
GGGAAGGGAAGACCAGCCATGAGCACATGGAGAAAGATGGAGGAGGGGAATGGGGACAAAGGGGGAAGATGATAAGGGAACAAAAGCAGGAGAGCTTGAGTAATACTATAAGAGGGAGAGGTGAGTGCAAGCAGCTCCTTTTTTAGTGAGTAATTATGGGGTGGCACCTCAACTAAATGTCAACAGAGAGCACCTTAAGGATCAAGGATATGACAAGAAGACCTACTGAAACCATAGGGAGAATGTAGGCCCGCCCATACACCACCCCATACATATGTAGCAGTTGTGCAGTTTGATGTTCATATGGGTCTTCAAACAATATGTGCAGGACTGTCTCTGACTCTGTTGCATTGTCCCTACATGAACTTCCTAGTTGGGCCTCAACTGTAGAGGAGGTGCTTAGTCCTTCTATGATTAGATGTCCCAGAATGGAATGGTACCCAATGAGGGTTTCTTCTTCTCTTAGGAGAAGGGAGTGTGTCATGTGGGGAAGGATTTTCTAGGGCAGTAGGAGGAAGAGAGGAGGGTAGGGTTGGCAATTGGGAGATAATGTGGATTTAAAGAGTAAATTATGAAAAATAGTAAAGATACAACAATAGAATTGCTTTAATATATATTTAGAAGTTTATATTGCACTAATTTTATAATATCCCTCAAATCTCTCTTTTCTTCCCTCCTTCAACAGTAACTTTCCTCCCCTCCAAACCTGTTCTTTCTATTCTTGTCCCTCTCACATCCAGTTCTTACATAAAATCAGTTCTATTTCTGCCTCCTAGAGAAATGCATTTGTTCTTCCGAGTCTCTTTCTCTATACATAATCTCTATAGGTCTAAGGAGCTAATATATAAATATATGTGAATACATACCATAAAACTTTCTAGATCTGTGCTACCACACACAGGATAATATTTTCTAGTTCTATGTATTTGCCTGCACAATTCATGATGTCATTTAATAGCTAATACTCCATTGTGTAAAGGTATCACATTTTCTTTATCCATTCTTCTGTTGACAGATATGTTTTGATTTTTATGTTTTTGTTTTGTTTGTATTGTTTTTTCAGTTCCTACCTATTGTTACTAATGCAGCATGCATTACTAATTAATGAACATGATTCTGGTTTTGTCCCAATTGTATCACTATAGCTCTGTAGTACGGTTTGAGATCAGGGATGGCAATAACTTCCAACGTTTTTTTATTATTCAGGCTTGTTTTAGAGTTCCTAATTTGTGTGTGTGTGTGTGTGTGTGTGTGTGTGTGTGTGTGTGTGTGTATACATGTATCTGTGTTGTCATATGAAACTGCAAGTTGCCCTTTCAAGCTCTGTAAATTTGTGTTTAAAATTTGATCAGAATTTCTTTGAGATTGTTGATTTCTTTTGGAATCTGAATTATTTAAACTGGGATCCAGATTCTATCAGTTGGAAATACCTACATTAACTCTGATATAAATCTTTTGGTAGTAATATAAAAAGGATATAAAAAAGGAAGTACTTGCTCTTTCCCTGATTGTCTCACTCCCACTGACACCAGTTGAGATATCCAGCCTTGTGGATTATTCATGAACATCCATGACTTCCATGATATCTATGTTTAATTAGTTGGACCATAACCTCTAATAACACACACACACACACACACACACACACACACACACACACACACACATATATATATGCATTTGATAGGCTATTTCTCTAGAAAATCTTAATATAAAAACACAAATTTAGAATTCTTTTTATCTAAATACACTTTTGTTTTTTTTTTTTCTTTTTTTTTTATTGGATGATTTATTTACATTTCCTATGTTGTCCCCTTACCCCATCCCCCACCACCCCCTCGGAACCCCCAATCCCCTCGCCCCTCCTCCTTCTTCTCTGTGGATGTAACCTCTATCTACACCCCCCACTCCCACCTCCCCACCCTCAAAATTCCCACCCCCTGGGGCATCCAGCCTTCATGAGGTCAAGGTTCTCTTCTTCCACCTATGCCCAGCAGGGCCCTCCACTTTTACATATTCAGCTGAAGCCCTGGATCCCCCCCTAAGTGCTCCCAGGCTGGTGGTTTAGACCCTGGGAGCTGTGGTTGGTTGGTATTGTTGCTCTCCTCATGGTGCCACAAACCCTTTCAGCTCCTTCAGTCTTCACTCTAACTCCTCTATTGAGAACCCCATGATCAGTTCAATGGCTAGTTGTGAGCATCTGCCTCTGAATATGTCTGACTCTTGAAGGCCTCTGAGGAGATATCCATATCAGGCTCTTATCAGCATGCACTTCCTGTCTTCCACATCAGCATCTACCTTTGGTGATTGCACATGGGATAGATACTCAGGTGGGGTGGTCTTGAGACGGCCCCTCCTTCAGTTTCTGTCCCTCACTTTGTCTCCATATTTGCTCCCTTGAGTATTTTGTTGCTCCTTCTAAGAAGGACTGAATCACCCTCACTTGGTCTTCCTTCTTTATGGGCTTCATGTGGCCTGTGAGTTGCATCTTGGGCATTTCAAGGTTCTAGGCTAATATCCAATAATCAGTGAGTGAATACCATGTGTCTTCTTTTGTGATTGGCTTACCTCACTCAGGATGATAATTTCTAGTTCCATCCATTTACCAAGGAACCTCTCGAATTCATTGTTTTTAATAGCTGAGTAATACTCCATTGTGTAAATATGCCACATTTTTTGAATCCATTCCTCAGTTGAAGGACATCTGGGTTCTTTCCAGCTCCTGGCTATTATAAATAAGGCTGCTATGAACATAGTTGAGCATATGTCCTTGTTATATGTTCGAGCATCTTCTGGATATATGCCTAGGAGTGGTATAGCTGGATCCTCGGGTAATGCTATGTCCAATTTTCTGAGGAACCGGCAGACTGATTTCCAAAGTGGTTGCACCATCTTGCAGTCCCACCAACAATGGAGGAGTGTTCCTCTTTCTCCACACCCTCGCCAGCATCTACTATCACCTGAGTTTTTAATCTTAGCCATTCTGACTGGTGTGAGATGGAATCTCAGGGTTGTTTTGATTTGCATTTCCCTGACGACTAAGGATGCTGAACATTTCTTTAGATGCTTCTTGGCCATTCGAGTTTCTTCCGTTGAAAATTCTTTGTTAAGCTCTATACCCCATTTTTTAATAGGGTAATTTGGTTGTCTGGAGTCTAATTTCTTGAGTTCTTTGTATATATTGGATATTAGCCCTCTATCAGATGAAGGATTGGTAAAGATCTTTTCCCAATTTGTTGGTTGTCGTTTTGTCCTATTGACAGTGTCCTTTGCCTTACAGAAACTTTGCAATTTTATGAAGTCCCATTTGTCAATTCTCGATCTTAGAGCATATGCCATTGGAGTTCTGTTCAGGAACTTTTCCCCTGTGCCCAAGTATTCGAGGCTTTTCCCTACTTTCTATTCTATTAGTTTCAGTGTATCTGGTTTTATGTGGAGGTCCTTTATCCACATAGACTTGAGCTTTGTACAAGGGGATAAGAATGGATCAATTTTCATTCTTCTACATGTTGTCTTCCAGTTGAACCAGCACCATTTGTTGAAAATGCTGTCCTTTTTCCACTGGACAGTTTTAGCTCCTTTGTCAAAGATCAAGTGACCATAGGAGTGTGGGTTCATTTCTGGGTCTTCAATTCTATTCCATTGATCTTCCTGCCTGTCTCTGTACCAATACCAGGTAGTTTTTATCACTATTGCTCTGTAGTACAGCTTGAGGTCAGGGATGGTAATTCCTCCAGAAGTTCTTTTATTGTTGAGAATAGTTTTCGCTATCCTGGGTTTTTTGTTATTCCATATGAATTTGAGAATTTCCTTTTCTAACTCTGTGAAGAATTGAGTTGGGATTTTAATGGGGATTGCATTGAATCTGTAGAATGCTTTTGGCAAGATGGCCATTTTTATTATATTAATCCTGCCAATCCATGAGCATGGGAGATCTTTCCATCTTCTGAGATCTTCTTCAATTTCTTTCTTCAGAGACTTGAAGTTCTTGTCATACAGGTCTTTCACTTGCTTGGTTAGATTCACACCAAGGTATTTTATATTATTTGCAACTATTGTGAAGGGTGTCATTTCCCTAATTTCTTTTTCAGTCTGTTTATCTTTCATGTAGAGGAAGGCTACTGATTTGTTTGAGTTGATTTTATAACCAGCCACTTTGCTGAAGTTGTTTATCAGGTTTAGGAGTTCTCTGGTGGAAGTTTGGGGGTCACTTAAGTATACTATCATATCATCTGCAAATAGCGATATTTTGACTTCTTCCTTTCCTATTTGTATCCCTTTGACTTCTTTTTGCTGTCTAATTGCTCTGGCTAAGACTTCCAGTACTATATTGAATAGGTAGGGGGAGAGTGGGCAACCTTGTCTAGTCCCTGATCTTAGTGGGATTGCTTCAAGTTTCTCTCCATTTAGCTTGATGTTGGCTACTGGTTTGCTGTAAATTGCTTTTACTATGTTTAGGTAGGGGCCTTGAATTCCTGATCTTTCCAAGACTTTTATCATGAAGGGATGTTGAATTTTGTGAAATACTTTCTCAGCATCTAGTGAGATGATCATGTGGTTTTTTTCTTTAAGTTTGTTTATATAGTGGATTACATTGATGGATTTCCGAATATTGAACCATCCCTGCATTCCTGGGATAAAACCTACTTGATCATGATGGATGATTGTTTTGATGTGGTCTTGGATTCGGTTTGCTAGAATTTTATTGAGTATTTTTGCATCGATGTTCATAAGGGAGATTGGTCTGAAGTTCTCTTTCTTTGTCGGGTCCTTGTGGGGTTTGGGTATGAGTGTAATTGTAGCTTCATAGAACGAATTGGGTAGTGTTCCTTCTGTCTCTATTTTGTGGAATAGTTTGAAGAGAATTGGTATTAGGTCTTCCTTGAAGGTCTGATAGAATTCAGCACTAAAACCATCTGGTCCTGGGCTTTTTTTAGTGGGGAGGCTTTTGATGACTGCTGCTATTTCCTGAGGGGTTATGGGACTATTTAGATGGTTTATCTGCTCCTGGTTTAACTTCGGTACCTGGTATCTGTCTAGGAAATTGTCCATTTCATCCAGGTTTTCCAGTTTTGTTGAGTATAGGCCTTTGTAGTAGGATCTGATGATTTTTTGAATTTCTTCAGTTTCTGTTGTTATGTCTCCCTTTTCAGTTCTGATTTTATTAATTTGGATACTGTCTCTGTGCCCTCTGGTTAATCTGGCTAAGGGTTTATCTATCTTGTTGATTTTCTCAAAGAACCAACTCCTGGTTTTATTGATATTTTGTATTGTTCTTTCTGTTTCTATTTGGTTGATTTCAGCCCTGAGTTTGATTATTTCCTGCCTTCTACTCCTCCTGGGTGTATTTGCTTCTTTTTGTTCTAGAGCTTTTAGTTGTGCAGTCAACTTGTTAGTGTGTGCTCTTTCCAGTTTCTTTTTGTAGGCACTTAGAGCTATGAGCTTTCCTCTTAGCACTGCTTCATGGAGTCCCACAAGTTTTGGTATGATGTGTCCTCATTTTCATTGAATTCTAAAAAGTCTTTTATTTCTTTCTTTATTTCTTCCTTGACCAAGTCATCATTGAGTAGAGAGTTGTTAAGTTTCCATGTGTACGTGGGTTTTCCATTGTTTTTGTCATTATTAAAGACCAGTCTTAGTCCGTGGTGATCTGATAAGATGCAAGGGATTATTTCAATCTTTTTGTATCTGTAGAGGCTTGTTTTGTGACCAATTATATGGTCTATTTTGGAGAAGGTACCATGAGGTGCTGAGAAAAAGGTATATTCTTTTGTTTTAGGATGAAATGTTCTTTAGATGTCTGTTAAGTCCATTTGGTTCATAACTTCTGTTCAAAGTGTCTCTGTTTAGTTTCTGTTTCCATGATCTGTCCATTGCTGACAGTGGGGTGTTGAAATCCCCCACTATTATTGTGTGAGGTGTAATGTGTGTTTTGAGCTTTAGTAAAGTTTCTTTTATGTATGTAGGTGCCCTTGCATTTGGAGCATAGATGTTCAGAATTGAGAGTTCACCTTGGTAGGTTTTTCCTTTGATGAGTATGAAGTGTCCTTCCTTATCTTTTTTGATTAATTTTGGATGAAAGTCGCTTTTATTTGATATTAGAATGGCTACTCCAGCTTGTTTCTTGGGACCATTGGCTTGAAAAATTGTTTTCCACCCTTTTATTCTGAGGTAGTGTCTGTCTTTGTCACTGAGGTGCGTTTCTTGTATGCAGCAAAATTCTGGGTCTTGTTTGT
>NW_021616904.1:0-1275 GCF_004785775.1 Grammomys surdaster
CCATCAATATCTTTATTTCATAACTAATTATGAAATAACTAATTATGTCAATATATTTATTTAAAAATCAATTCTGTCAACAACTTTATTTAAAGCCAATTCTGTCAATATCGTTATTTAATAATCAATTTTGTAATAACCAATTCTGTCAATATCTTTATTCAATAACCAATTCTGTCAATATCTTTATTTAATAATCAATTCTGTAATAACCAAATCCTTCAATATCTTTATTTAAAAACCAATTCTGTCAATATCTTTGTTTAATAACCAATTCTGTCAATATCTTTATTTAATAAACAGTTCTGTCAATATATTTATTTAATAACCAATTCTGTCAATATCTTTATTTTAAAAAAAATTATCTCAATAAATTTATTTAAAACCCAATTCTGTCAATATTTTATTTAAGACCAATTCTGTCAATATCTTGATTTAAAAACCATTTCTGTAAATATATTTATTTAATAATCAATTCTGTAATAACCAATTCTATCAATATCTTTATTTAAAAACCAATTCTGTCAATATCTGTATTTAAAAAACAATTCTGTCATTATCTTTATTTAAAAACCAATTCAGTCAATATCTTTATTTAATAAACTATTCTGTCAATATTTTTATTTAAAAACAAATGCTGTCAAAATCTTTATTTAATAACAAATTCTGTCAATATTTTATTTAAAAACCAATTCTGTCAACCTCTTTATTTAATAACCAATACTGTCAATATGTTGAATAAACCATTCTGTCCATACATTTTTTTAAAATCCCATTTTGTCAATATCTTTATTTAAAAACATGTTCTGTAAATATGTTTATTTAATAACCAATTCTGTCAATATCTTTATTTAATAAACAATTCTGTCAGTATCTTTATTTAATAAACAATTCTGTCAATATATTCATTTAAAATCAATTCTGTCACTGTCTTTACTTAAAAATCAATTCTGTCAATATATTTATTTAAATACCAGTTCTGTCAATATGTTTATTTAATAACCAGTTCTGTCAATATCTATATATAATAACCAATTCTGTCTGTCAATATCTTTATTTACTAACCAATTCTTTCAATATCTTTTTAAATAACCAATTCTGTCAATATATTTATTTAATAAACAGTTCTGTCAATATTTTTATCTAATAAACATTTCTGTCAATATCTTTATTTAATCATCAATTCTGTGGTAACCAATTCTGTCAATATCTTTATTTAAAAAAAATTATGTCAATTTCTTTATTTAATAACCAATTCTGTCAATATCTTCATTT
>NW_021616905.1:0-6230 GCF_004785775.1 Grammomys surdaster
GAAGTAAGCCAATCACAAAAGAACACACATGGTATTCACTCACTGATCATCGGATATTAGCCCAGAACCTTGAATGCCCAAGATGCAACTCACAGGCCACATGAAGCTCATAAAAAAGGAAGACCAAGTGGGAGTGATTCAGTCCTTCTTAGAAGGAGCAACAAAATACTCAAGGGAGCAAATATGGAGACAAAGTGAGGGACAGAAACTGAAGGAGGGGCTGTCTCAAGACCACTCCACCTGAGTATCTATCCCATGTGCAGTCACCAAAGGTAGATTCTGATGTGGAAGTCAGGAAGTGCATGCCGATAAGGGCCTGATATGGATGTCTCCTCAGAGGTCTTCAAGAGTCTGACATACTCAGAGGCAGATGCTCTCAACTAGCCATTGAACTGATCATGAGGTTCTCAATGGAGGAGTTAGAGTGAGGACTGAAGGAGCTGAAAGGTTTTGTGGTCCCATGAGGAGAGCAACAATACCAACCAACCACAGCTCCCAGGGTCCTAACGACCAGCCTGGGAGCACTTATGGAGGGATCCAGGGCTTCAGCTGAATATGTAAGAGTGGAGAGACCTGCTGGGCACAGGTGGAAGAAGAGATCCTTGACCTCATGAAGGCTGGACACCCCAGGGGGTGGGAATTTTGAGGGTGGGGAAGTGGGAGTGGGGCGGTAGGTGGGGGTTACATTCACGGAGAAGAAGGAGGAGGGGTAAGGGGATGGGGGGGTTCCTGGGTGGGTTGGGGGATGGGGTAAGGGGATAACATATGAAATGTAAATAAAATATCCAATAAAACAAAAGACTTCTTTAGCAACCTTCATTTAGCAGGAAACAAATACTCAAAGCATTGTACACCTTGAAGAAATCTTATTTATACTTGATACTTCTTTAGAAATGCTTCTTTATTTTAGTTGATTTTTAGGTATTTTACACATTTATGGGAACAGTATGACATTCCAATTCATATGTATATTGTGGAGGGATAGATCAAAGTAAGCTATACTTCCTTCACATTGCATCTATGAGATATGTCCTATACCAGTCCTCATATTAATCTTAGAAATGTCCATCATCCATAGTTATCAGGGAAATGGAAATCAAAATGACCCTGAGATTCTAGCTGATTTTTATAGATAAGTTATTAAAAATTAGTCACTCACCAAAATACATTAATTCTTGAGTAATTCTAACGTTCAAAGTACATTAAATTCTTGTAGAAACAATCATGTTTATAAAAGTAGAAGATTTGAATATTTATTGAAAGACTATTGTCTTCCCTTTTTCTTTCTTTTGTTCTTTCTTTTTCATTCTAACAATATGCGATAAAATTGACATATAAATATCTGTGCAGGTCACTTCATTAAGTCATCAGGATTTTAGTGCTTCTGGAATTTGCATGTAGTATTCCATCCATGGCTATTTTTCATTATTTAGTATTATATATATATGCTTTTTCCTTGAAAATATGTGCAACATTAAAATAGAGAGTTAACATTTTTTCTCTTTTTTTAAATTAATCATTCCATTCAAGAGACAAATATGAAAGCATGGTATACTCTCAAGGCCAGTGGCTCAGGATCCTTCCAGTCTGTGCTGGTTTCCTGAGAAGTCCTAGGGTGCCAGCTTTGTACCCAATTCCCCAAAACTCAGAGGAGGCTGGACTCCCAGGAGCTCTAGCACAGTCAAGAACATAGGCTCATAGGATCACAGGATCACAGGATCTCACATCAGGATTCAGGATTCCAGAAGCAGCCTGATTCCCATTAGCTCTTACACCATGGATTTCAGGATCACAGGATCACAGAGACAGCTGAACTCTGAGAAGTTCTTACACAACCAAGATAAAAGGACAAACAGGCTCCAGTCAGAGACAGTGAGTGAAGGTAGCACTAGAGATAACCAGATGGTGAAAGGCAAGCACACAAAAACAAGCAACAGAAGCCAAGGTTAATTGGCATCATCAGAACCTAGTACTCCCACCATAACAAATCCTGAATACCATATCACACCAGAAAAGCAAGATTCAGATTTAAAATCACTTCTCATGTTGATGATAGAGGACTTTAAGAAGGACATAAATAACTCCCTCAAAGAAATACAGAAGAACACAGGTAAACAAGTTGAAGCCCTTAAAGAGGAACCACAAAAATCCCTTAAATAATTACAAGAAAACACAATCAAAACAGTGAATGTATTGAAGAAAACTATCCAGGACATAAAATTGGAAGTAGAAACAATAAAGAAATCACAAAGGGAGACTACATTGGACATCTAAAACCTAGGATAGGGATGAGGAGTCATGGATGCAAGGATCACCAATATAATAGAAGAGATAGAAGAGAGAATATCAGGTGCAGAAGATACCCTAGAAAACATTGACACAACTGTCAAAGAAAATGCAAGTTGCAAAAAGTTCCTAATCCAAAATATCCAGGAAATCCAGAACACAATGAGAAGACCAAACCTAAGGATAATAGGTATAGAAGAGAGCAAAGATTCCCAACTTAAAGGTCCAGTAAATATCTTCAGCAAAATTAGAGAAGAAAACTTCCCTAACCTAAAGAAAGTGATGCCTATAAACATACAAGAAGCCTACAGAACTCCAAATATTCTAGATCAGAAAAGAAATTCATCCCACCACATAATAATAAAAACACCAAATGCACAAACCAAAGAAAGAACATTAAAAGTAATAAGGGGAAAAGGTCAAGTAACATATAAAGGCAGACCTATCAGAATTACACAAGACTTCTCACCAGAGACTATAAAAGCCAGAAGATCCTGGACAGATGTCATACAGACCCTAAGAAAACACAAATGCCAGCCCACGATACTATACCCAGCAAAACTCTCAATCACCATAGATGGAGAAACCAAGATATTACATGACAGAAAACAAAATTTTACAATATCTTTCCACAAATCCAACCCTACAAATGATAGTAGAGGGAAAACTCCAACACAAGGAAGGAAATTATATTCTGGAAAAGCAAGAAAGTAATCTTCTTCCAACAAACCGAAAAGAAGATAGCCACAAAAACACAACTCTACCTCTAATAACAAAAATAACAGGAAGCAACAATCACTTTTCCTTAATATCTCTTAACATCAATATACTCAATTCCTCAATTAAAAGACATACATTATTGTACTGGATACATAAATAGAATCCAGCATTTTGCTGTATAAAGAAAACACACCTCAGTGACAAAGACAGACACTATCTCAGAATAGAAGGCTGGAAAACAATTTTTCCAAGCAAATGGCCCCAAGAAAAAAGTTAGAGTAGGCATTCTAATAAGGAATAAATGTGACTTTCAACTGAAAGTTATCAACAAAGATGAGGAAGGGCACTTCATATTCCTCAATGGAAAATCAACCAAGGTGCAATCTCAATTCTGAACATCTAAGCTCCAAATGCATGGCCACCCACATTCGTAAAAGAAACTTTCCTTTATCTCAAAGCACACATTGTACTTCACACAATAATGGTGGGAGACTTCAACATCCCACTCTCATCAATGGACAGATCATGGAAACAGAAAATAAACAGAGACACAGTGAAACTAAGAGAAGTTATGAACCAAATGGATTTAGCAGAAATCTATAGAACATTTAATCCAAAAAACAATAGAAAATACCTTCTTCTCAGTACCTCATGATACCTTCTCCAAAATCAACCATATTGGTCACAAAACGGACCTCAACAGATACAAGAAAACTGAAATAATCTTATACACCCTATCATATCACTGAAGTCTAAGGCTGGTCTTCAATAATGATAACAATCAATGGAAAGTCAACATACATGTGGAAACTGAACAAAGCTCTACTCAATGATATCTTGGTCAGGGAAGAAATAAAGAAATAAAAGACTTTTAAGAATTTAATGAAAATGAAGACACATCATACCAAAAATTGTGGGATACAATGAAAGCAGTACTAAGAGGAAAACTCATAGCTCAAAGTGCCTACAAAAAGAAACTGTAGAGAGCATACACTAGCAGCTTGACAGCACACCTGAACGCTCTAGAACAAAAAGAAGCAAATACATTCAAGAGGAGTAGATGGCAGGAAATGATCAAACTCAGGGCTAAAATCAACCAAGTAGAAACAAAAAGAACTATACAAAGAATCTACAAAACCAGGAGCTATTTCTTTAAGAAAAACAACAAGATAGATAAACCCTTAGCCAGACTAACCAGAGGGCACAGAGATAATATCCAATTAATAAAATCAGACCTGAAAACAAAGACGTAACAACAGAAACCAAGGAAATTAAAAAAAAAATTAGATCCTACTACAAAAGCCTGTACTCAACAAAATTGGAATATCTGGATGAAATGGACAATTTTCTAGACAGATTTCAGGTACCAAAGTTAAATCAGGAGCAGCCAAACCATCTAAACAATCCCATAACCTCTAAAGAAATAGTAGATTACCAGCAGTCATTAAGAGTCTCCTCACCAAAACAAGCCCAGGACCAGATGATTTTAGTGCAGAATTCTATCAGACCTTCAAGGAAGACTTAATACCAATACTCTATAAACTATTCCACAGAATAGAAACAGAAGGACCACTACCCAATTTGTTCTATGAAGCAAAAATTATGCTCATACCTAAACCACACATAGACCCAACAAAGAAAGAGATCTTCAAAACAATCTCCCTTATGAATATCAATGTAAAATTACTCAATAATATTCCCACAAACTGAATCCAAGAACATATAAAAACAATGATCCATCATGATCAAGTAGGCTTTATCCCAGGAATGCAGGAATGGTTTAATATATGGGAATCCATCAATGTAATCCACTGTATATGCAAACTAAAAGAAAGAAACACATGATCATCTAACTAGATGCTGAGAAAACATTTAACAAAATTCAACACCCTTCATGCTAAAGGACTTGGAAAGAACAGGAATTCAAGGCCCATACCTAAACATAGTAAAAGCAATATATTGCAGGCCAGTAGCCAACATCAAACTAAATGGAGAGAAACTTGAAAGAATCCCACTAAATTCAGGCACTAGAAAAGGCTGCCCACTCTTTCCCTACCTATTCAATCAATATAGTACTCCAAGTCCTAGCCAGAGCAATTGGACAACAAAAGTAGGTCAAAACGATACAATTTCAAAAGGAGGAAGTCAAAATATCACTATTTGCAGATGATAAGATAGTATATTTAAGTGACCCGAATCTAATTAAGCAAGTGACAGACAGATCTTTACAACAAGAAC
The DNA here is from genome assembly GCF_004785775.1 of Grammomys surdaster. NCBI lineage: Eukaryota > Metazoa > Chordata > Mammalia > Rodentia > Muridae > Grammomys > Grammomys surdaster. The sequence goes on from NW_021616905.1 coordinate 5,245, forward strand.
TTCAAGTTCCTGAAGAAAGAAATCAAAGAAGTTCTCAAAAGATGAGAAGATTTCCCATGCTCATGGATTAGCAGGATTAATATAGTAAAAAACGCCCATATTGACAAAAGAAGTCTACAGATTCAATGCAATCACCATTAAAATTCCAACTCAATTCTTCACACAGTTAGAAAGAGCAATTCTTTTTTTTTTTTTAATTGGATGATTTATTTACATTTCCTATGTTGTCCCCTTACCCCATCCCCCACCACCCCCTCGGAACACCCAGTCCCCTCGCCCCTCCTCCTTCTTCTCTGTGGATGTAACCTCTATCTACCCCCCCCCACTCCCACCTCCCCACCCTCAAAATTCCCACCCCCTGGGGCATCCAGCCTTCATGAGGTCAAGGTTCTCTTCTTCCATCTATGCCCAGCAGGGCCCTCCACTTTTACATATTCAGCTGAAGCCCTGGATCCCCCCCTAAGTGCTCCCAGGCTGGTGGTTTAAACCCTGGGAGCTGTGGTTGGTTGGTATTGTTGCTCTCCTCATGGTGCCATAAATCCTTTCAGCTCCTTCAGTCTTCACTCTAACTCCTCTATTGAGAACCCCATGATAAGTTCAATGACTAGTTGTGAGCATCTGCCTCTGAATATGTCTGACTCTTGAAGGCCTCTGAGGAGATATCCATATCAGGCTCTTATCAGCATGCACTTCCTGTCTTCCACATCAGCATCTACCTTTGGTGATTGCACATGGGATAGATACTCAGGAGGAATGGTCTTCAGATAGCCCCTCCTTCAGTTTCTGTCCCTCACTTTGTCTCCATATTTGCTCCCTTGAGTATTTTGTTGCTCCTTCTAAGAAGGACCGAATCACCCTCACTTGGTCTTCCTTCTTTATGGGCTTCATGTGGCCTGTGAGTTGCATCTTGGGCATTTCAAGGTTCTAGGCTAATATCCAATAATCAGTGAGTGAATACCATGTGTGTTCTTTTGTGATTGGCTTAC
>NW_021616906.1:0-2838 GCF_004785775.1 Grammomys surdaster
CTGGGGGATTCTAGGCAGGGGCTCTACCACTGAGCCACTTTCCTAGCCCCTCACTGGGGGATTCTATGTAATCATTCTACAACTGAGTCAAGATTCCTAGCTGCTCTCTGATAGGTTCTCAGCAAATGTTCTACTATTGAGCTGTAGCTCTTTTTCTGAGCCCTTCTTTTGTATCCTTAACCCTTTAACTCCTCTTTCATTCTCTAGGCTTCTTGCTTTATTATCTTTGCCTTCTTGTAGTGAACGTTTTTACAGGATGTACAAAAGTGAGGGAAAATCATGGTTTCATCACCTAGATTTAAAACATAGCACCAGAATAGTTTGTATCTTTTCCTTTGTATATTTCTTCCCCATCTTTTAGCTTGACTATTATGTATTTCTTTATCAATTTAGAAATGGGTCTTGCTATGTTGCCTGGCTCAAGTGATCTTCCTTCCTCAGCATCAGGACCACAGGTACTTGTTGACACACTTGGCTTAATCTGAGCACTGATGTAATCCCCAAATCCTGGAGCCTGAGGCAGAGAAATCATGAGTTTGAGGCTTGGCTGGGCTTTATAGTAAGACTATGTGTATGTATGTATGTATGTATGTATGTATATGTAAAGAATTTCAATACATATTTTTGAGAATTACTAGTAGAATAAAATTTGCTTGTTCCTTATACATATAGAGGGACATGAAGTAATGAATATTATTTTGATTTAATCAATCCATGATGTGCATAATTTTAAAAAAAGATTTATTTATTTATTTCAATCATGTGAGTATGCTGTCGCTGTTTTCAGACACACCAGAGGAGAGCATCTGATCCCGATTAAAGATGGTTGTGAGCCACCATGTGGTTACTGGGAATTGAACTCAGGACCTCTGGAAGAGCAGTCAGCGCTCTTATCTGCTGAGCCATCTCTCCAGCCACCGATGTACATAGTTTTTAAAAGCATCTGTTTGTTTTGTTTTATTTATTTATTTATTTATTTTTTGAGACAGTGTTTTCTGTGTAGCTTTGACTGTCCTGGAATCCTCTGTAAACCAGGCTGACCTCAAACTCCACCTGCCTCTGTCGTGAGTTCTGGGATTAAAGAATGCGCCACCTCCACTGGTCTTAAAAGCATCATTCGTGCATAATAAATATGAAGAGTATTTGTCAACAAAGAACAAAACCATGGACACATGAGATGGATTGGGGAATAAATCCTGACTTTCTGAGTTTGATCTCTCAGGCTTATATAGGAGACAATCAATTCTCACAAGTTGTCCCCTGCATCCACACACGCATGTATGCAAGCGCGCACGGATCAGCTACGGCTGTCTGCACAAGACCGAGCTAGACAAAATTCCAGCACGGGTGGAGGAGGAGCCCTTGAAGCTTCCTACTGGATATTCACCATCACTGGTGCCATCCCTCTCCTGGCATCCCTCTCCTCTTCTCTCACAGGTAATTCATGGAACTAACCTAAGAGCCTGTGGTGGTTTGCCTGAGAATGTTCCCTGTAGGCTTCTCTGTTTGAACGGTTAGTCACCGGTTGGTGTCGCTGTTTGGGGGGAAGTTGAGGAGGCGTGGTTTTATGGAAGAAGGTGTGTCACTGGAGGTGGGCTTTGAGAGCTTAAAGACTTAATCTACTTTCAGTTCATCTCTCTCTGCTCTGTGCTTGAAGTTGAAGATGCGTGCCCTAAGCTTGCTGCTCTGGCTGGCCTGCAGCCAGACTTCCCAATTCCCCACCGTGATTGAGGCTTATCCCTCTGGAACCTAAGCCCAGATAAACTTTTTCTTTTATAAGTTGCCTTGGCCATGGTATTTTATCACAGCAACAGAAAAGTAACGAATACAGATCCCATCAATGAGTGAGAAACTGTTTTTTTTTTTGAAACAATTTTTAAAATGATACCTGTATCCTTTTTATTTTTACAATGCATCGGTGTTTTGCCACTATGTATGTCTGTTTGTGTGTATATATGTCTGTGTTGGAGCCCCTGGAACTGGAGTTACAGACAGTTGTGAGCTGCCAATTGGGTGCTGGGAATTGAACCTGGATCCTCTAGGAAATGTAGTCAATGCTCTAACCCTCTGAGCCATCTCTCTAGACCCAAGAAACTGTGGTTTTAAGCCAGATGTGGTAACACCAGCTGCAGAACCAAAACTTCAAAAGGCTGAGGCAAGTGGATTAAACGGTTGAGCCACCTCCCCAAACCCGAGCCCACTATTGTATACGATCAATAGACACACAGAACAAAATGTTTTGTCATAGATCTCATGCAACATAGTCACTTCTGTGTTCTTTGGCATATACCTGTATCAGAAAACTTTACAAACAACAACACCACAAAAAACAACCTTGATGTCATTATTACAAACTAATACTATTCAAAAAAAAATCAGTAGTATGTTTTAATTTTCATAATTGTTCTAAAAAGCTCTAACTCTTCTGTAGCAAACCATGAAGAGTTGTCTGTACTCACTGCCTCTGTGGTTCTCTCTTGAATCCACCCAGTGATGCTTTCTCCTCCATACCCACTGAAGATGCTCCTCTTCGAGTTATCATTGGCTTCCAAAGTGCTACGTCTGAAGATGAGTTTGGTGGCTCAGGCCTGAAAATTCAGCTACTTGGAGGCTGAAGCAGTAGGGTGAGAAGTTCAAGGCCTGCCCAGGTCACAGAGTGGGTTCAAGGCCAGTGTGGGCAATCTAGTGAGACTCTGGCTCAAAGAGTAAACAGAGGGCAGGGAATCTTAGTGGTAGAGCCCCTGCCTAGAGTCCCCTAGTAAGGAGCTGGGGGCATGGCTCAGTGGTAGAGCCCCTGCCTAGAATCCCCCAGTGAGGGGCTGGGGGCGTGGCTCAGTT
>NW_021616906.1:2938-3714 GCF_004785775.1 Grammomys surdaster
TAGAATCCCCCAGTGAGGGGCTGGGGGCGTGGCTCAGTGGTAGAGCCCCTGCCTAGAATCCCCCAGGGAGGGGCTGGGGGCGTGGCTCAGTGGTAGAGCCCCTGCCTAGAATCCCCCAGTGAGGGGCTGGGGGTGTGGCTCAGTGGTAGAGCCACTGCCAATTCACCAAGGAAGGAGGGTAAGTTGAGAGTCTGTGGTGTCCTGTGCTAGACCCAAGGTTAAATCTCTAGTAAAAACAAGAGCAAAAACATGGTGTCAACTACCTGTTCTCAGGTTGCTAATCTGATCTCTAAGCAGAATTTGAATTGATTCATCTTCCTTGTTTCTAAAAAAAAAAAAAAAATCGTGAATAGAACCTTTATTTTTTTCCTTCTCTCTCAATATTTTATAGTTCCAGCTAGCCTCCAGTTAGCAATCCCCCTGCTTCCACTACCTGAGTGAGTACTGGTATCATAGGTGTTACCATGCCTAGTTAAATAATTTTTAATTATGCTAAAAAGCATAAACTTTACTACTGTATCCACTAAAAATATAATATTTAAAAAAGTTCTTTGAGAACTCCATTCAACGTACGTTGATCATTCCCTCACTCTCCTCCGTAACTCCTCACAGTCTATCTCCTCCTCCGTAGCCCCTAACTTTGTGTCCTTTTTTTAAACATATACACACATACACACACACTCACATACACACTCATATACACACTCACACACAGAGACACACATACATAGACACATACACACTCACACACACACTCACACACACATACACACACT
>NW_021616907.1:0-3711 GCF_004785775.1 Grammomys surdaster
AAGAATGGAAGATGGGTGGGGGAAGGGAAGCATACCTGTATGTTTCAAGCTCAGGTGATCCGATGAAGGTTGGAGAAGTGGCAGGAGAATCGAGGCTGCTGGGATAGCAGGCTGCTCATGGCAGATATGCTTGCTCCAGAAGACTCAGTAAGCATGAAATATGAGTAGGGAAAGGAAAGCTTATCTGTATGGTTCAGGCTCAGCAGGTCAGGAAGTTGGGATGAAGCTTACTTTGTCTGGCCTCAGTGGGAGAGGAAGCACCTAGCTGCACAGAGTATTTAACTGTCAAGGCAGGGAGGATGGATAGAAAGATGGCTCCACAGTGTCAGAGGAGAAGGGAAGGCCACTAGAGTAAGAATTTTGTGAGGGTTATCTGGGTGCAATCAGTGAACTGGTTGTAAAGTGAACAAGAAAAAAATCTGAGAAGAATAAAATCTTTCCAATAAAACAATGCATGTGGTATTGTGTTCTGGCTACAAGCCTATGGAGAGCAGGACTTTGAGCATGGGGGTAAGATTATGGACCCTACATCCTTTTCTACAAGGAGTGGCACTAGTAGGAAATGTAGCCTTTTTGGAGTAGGTATGACACTGTCTGAGAAGTGTCTGAGAAGTGTGAAAATGTCGACTTTGAAGTCATTTATGTTCAAGCTACGCCATGTATGGTGTACAGTCTCTTTCTGCTACCTGTGGACCAAACTGTAGAGTTCTCACCCCCATCACCAGCACCATGTCCACATACATGCTGTCCTACTTCCCACCATGATGATAATGGACTAAACCTCAAAAACTGCAAGCCAGAACCAATTACATGTTTTCACTTTTACAATACTTGTGTTTGTCATGCTATCTCTTCACAATTGAAACCCTAAGAAAAATATTGATAGCACATCAACCTATGTTACAAGATATAAACTTGAATGCTGACTATCCTATCGTATAAAATCTCTAATATATGAATGTTGCTTTGATTTCAAAAGTTATTTAATGTTTCTTATATAGTCTTCTATTAAGAATTTTAGCCTTAACAAAATTAAAATGTGTGGACCAAACAAGATGGATACACTGGAGATGACTGGTGTTTAGAAGGTTTACACATAAGAACCATGACTTGATGCTTGGCAGTGGTGGAGCACGCCTTTAATCCCAGCACTTGGGAGGCAGAAGCAGGTGGATTTCTGAGTTTGATGCCAGCCTGGTCTACAGAGTGAGTTCCAGGACAGTAGGGGCTACACAGAGCAACCCTGTCTCAAAAAAACAAAAAACCAAAAAACAAAAAACCAAAAAAAAAAAAAAAACAAAATAAAACAACAACAACAACAAAGAATCATGACTTGAAATGTACCCATGAGTAATCAATGATGTACAAGCCAGGCTGGATAAAACAGCATCTTAATAGAATTCATGAAAACCCATTAACAGCAACCATCCACCCTTTCACAGATAACCTGACATGAAAAGTCTGATTACAGAAGACCCTATATTGAAAGGAACAATCGATCACTTAGATGATGGGAATCCCACTGTATACATTTTAGCAGGAAAATATGTATCAGCAAGTAAAGGAGCAATAAAGGAACAAAACCCACAGAAAGAACATGAGAATCACCAAATAAACCTCACTAAATGGATTTACCACACATACAGTAAATTTCAATACCTAACCAAAAGTTTCAGATTACAAACTACAGTATTGAGCTACACCATTATACTTGAATAAACATGGCAAATAATTTACTTCCTTCAAGGATAAGAAAAAGAGATGGAATGAGACGTTTGTCTTGAAACTAAGGAAAACTATGATGTCTAACATGTACAACAAATTGTTTATGAGCATAGAGTTTTTCCTTGTATGAGTGCTTTCCTATTTCTTTCTTTCTTTCTTTTTTTTTTTGGTTTTTCCAGACACGGTTTCTCTGTGTAGTCCTGGCTAATCTGTAACTCACTCTGATCTGTACAGGCTGGCCTCGAACTCAGAAATCCTACTGCCTCTGCCTCCCAAGTGCTGGAATTAAGTGCTTTCCTATTTCATCACATCAAGATAATGTATAAAGACTTTAAAATATTTACAGGACTAGGGTCATAGCTAAGTAGTTAAGACATGTTTATTCCATGGCCCAAGATCAAGTTTTTGACAACTTCCTGAAATCCTTTGTACAAGAATATACAAGAGTATAACTTTCTTGGAAACCAACATGCACATACATGTGACAGGAAGACACACTAACAACACATAACTAAAATTTAAACAAATCACTAAAAAACACAATTTGCACTCATGACTCTTTTTCTGCTCATAGCATTCATTAGTATAGCCCACATGATGAGGCATCTAAGGGCTTATTTACAGGGCTTTTCTTCCTCATAGAAGAAAGGGTTCACTTCCCAAAATGCAAGTATTTGTGCTAGAATTCAGAAAATCTACCCTTCTCAATGGGTGTTACCATTTGGAAAGATTTAGTAAATGCTGTCCCTACTAGAAGAAACATGTCACTGCGGTTTGGTTTTGAGAGTTTAAATCCTCACATAACCTCCTGTTCCCCTTGGCTGCTTCATGCTTTGGTTTGAGTGAGCTTTGAACTTCCTGCTTTACTGCCATGTCTCACACTTGTTGCTATGCCTCATTGATGGAATCCCATACACCTCTGGCACCATAAACACAAAAAAAGTGTTTGATAAGTTGCCAAAGACGTTATGTTTTCTCAAAGCATCAGAAAAGGTACTAAGACAGATCCATAAAGTTTTACACTTAGATGACTTCTTTGGTGTAATTGAAAAGATCAATTAAATCTAAATGTGCTACCTAATAGTGTATATTCATAGGGCTTTTATCCATGAGTTTGTAGGAGCAAACAAAATAACAATGGGCAAAAGACTTAAAGAGGTTTTGGACACTTGTCAGAAAAAAACATTTCCCTCAGAATAAATGATCTTGTGTATTAAAGGCATTTGGGCCGGCTAACAATCTCACCAAATACATTGTAATCCCAGATTCCCGTCAATATGGATTCAACTCCTCAGAAAATGATACACAAAGCTTTAAATATAGCAATTACTTTCATAAGTTTACTCTCTAGTATGTGTATATGAAAACCTAAACAGGGCGGTGGTGGTGCACCCCTTTAATCCCAGCACTTGGGAGGCAGAGCTTGGCGGATCTCTGAGTTTGAGGCCAGCCTGGTCTACAGAGTTAGTTTGAGGCCATCTTGTGACGACTCTGAGCATCATACACACAACATGTGATGGGTATCCATGCATACAGGCAAGATACTCAGAATCATTTAAATCAAATACAAATGATAAGATAAACATACAAATGACAAAGTCAGCTTCCTGCAAGACATGGAAAGATGGTTCAACATTAAAAAAACTTTGTCAATATATTCTACCATATAAATAAAATGAAAGAAAAAGAAACCACCTGACCACCTCATTAGACACTCAAAAGGCCTTTGTCAAACTCCAGTGCCTCTTCATAATAATAAAAGTGTTTAAAGACCAGGAGTACAGGGGACATACCTACACATAATAAAGGAAAATAACAAAATGCTTACAGCCAATAACAAATTAAATAGAGAGAAATTCAAAGATGCCTTACAAATGTCATTAAAAAAAATCAAGGTTGTCTGTTCTGTCCATGTCTATTCCAATAGTACTGGAAATTCTAGCTAGAGCAATAAGACAACTAAAGGAGATCAAGGGAATACAAATT
>NW_021616908.1:0-1401 GCF_004785775.1 Grammomys surdaster
CTGGAGAGATGGCTCAGCGGTTAAGAGCACTGATTGCTCTTCCAGAAGTCCTGAGTTCAAGTCCCAGCAACCACATGGTGGCTTACAACCATCTGTAATGAAATTCAATGCCCTCTTCTGGTGTGTCTGAAGACAGCAAGAGTGTACTCATATACATAAAATAAATATTTTTTTAAAAAAGTGTGACTATTTGCATCTGCATGTATAATGATACATCAAAAAGATTTTATTTTTTATTTTATGTACATTGGTGTTTTACCTGCATGTATGTCTGTGTGAGTGTGTCAGATCTTGGAAATATAGACAGTTGTGAGCTGCCACATTGGTGCTGGGAACTGAACACCAATCACCAGTCCTCTAAAAGAGCAGTCTTAACCGCTGAGCCATCTCTCCTGCCTCACAACATTTTAAATGATTTCCCTCTCCCTCACTCCCTTCCCCCCTTTACCCCCACTCTCTCACACACACTTCCCCCCAAAGGTTTTCATAATGAACAGACAATTAACCCTATTTTTTCCCCTAAATAAGTCAACAGAGTATAGTCATTAATTTCCACACCAAGGATATGATAAAACCCTGCTAAACCCTGGTGTGAGCACTTCTGGTCAGCTAACGTCCATCTAACTGTACAGAGGAATGGCAAACTGCTCTAACAGGTCACTGGGCTTCACTCAGAGCTCTCCCCCCCTCTCCCCACAGTGTTGCTGGCGGGACAGACTGGATGCAGGAGCTTCCTGCATAGTGGAAGTTCCTCCAACAAGATGTTACCTGGTAAATGAGGTAAACGTGGGGAGGATCCTGAGAGGGTGGATAAGCGGAAGAGACGCGTTTCTCCTTGTGTAGAAAATCCATGAGCTCAAAAAGATACTGCTGCATCCCAACCAGGTGCTGAGACAGGATTTCCAGCTCTCTGGAAAGTGGGCAAGTTTGCTTTTCTTTTTGTAAGTTCTCTTCTTGAGGTGCATTCAGTTCTGGGGTGCTGGTGTGCTCTGGGGTCCTGCTGAGTCAAGGCAATGCTGTGCAACGCCAGGAGTGCCTGTGAAGGGTTTCATGGACAATGGGATCACTAGCAGAGGGGACAAGGGACTTTGAATTTCTTGAATAAGGGCTCTTCCAGACCTCCCACTCTGAGTACTAGAGTTAGCTGTTAGCAAGAGCCCTTGGCCCAGGGGACTCGAACCCGGGGAAAGGCTCTCAGTGAACATTTTTCTCTAATCTATCTGTTTTATTTAATAGAACACTGATGTCAGAGTAAGCACCCTCACTTTCAGCAGATGTTCCAGAAGATTCTCTGCCCAGTGTTATTTCTCTAACTATCATATGAACAGTATACTGATCAGATTCTGAAGAAGGAAGGAAGGCTGTTTCAGTGGGCTTTTGTTTCCCTAAAGCAATTATATT
>NW_021616909.1:0-4066 GCF_004785775.1 Grammomys surdaster
CACACACACACACAAGCACACACAGGCACACACACACAAGCATACATAGGTACACACACACAAACATACACAGGTACACACACAAAAGCACACAGAGGCACACACACAAGCATACACAGGTACACACACACAAGCACACACAGGCACACACACAGACACACACACACAGACACACACACACACACACATACACATTACCCTGCAGGCTTGACACATCACTTAGCTTTACATAGGGTTCAATGACCCTTTGCAACTTTAACAAGGACAGCCTTTCCTGTGTTTTGGGTGTCTTTCTCTCACTGTAGGTTGTCTTTTGTGGTTTTCTCTGTCAGATCCTGCCAGTATCTAAATAGTCTCTGGAGAAGAGACTGGGGAAATGGGCTTCTGGCTTCACCCACAGCTCTGGGCCTCAGTTTCCACAAATGTTTAGAACAGGAATCAGGATCGTCCTGCCATCTAGGAATACTATGTACAGGAGGTCAGGAGCAGAGACCATGTAGCCAATGGAACAGCAGGCTGCACATGAGCAGGAATACCACGCCAGGCTGGTGAAGGACTGGTGCTCAGAAAGCAACAAGCCAGTGGCTGGAGCCTCTCCCTGAAAGCTGAAACAGCCCTCCGCTTAGCAGAACAAAAGAGCCTCTACGACCTGCCAACCATCTTTGTTTTGGGTACAGCATCTCTTGTATCTCAGGCTTGCCTCAAACTTGCTATGTAGCTGAAGATGGCTTTGAACTTTTGATTCTCTTGCCTCAACCTCTGGAGTGCTGAAATGACAGGATCCCAGGTGTATGTCACCATGCCTGGTTTTGTGGCGTACTTGGAGACGGAAGCCAGGGCTTAGTGACTGTTAGGCAGGCACCTGGCATCTCCATCCCTGTGACTTGATTTTAACCAACAGAGTGGGGTTGCTGCTGTTTCTTCTGAGTTGCAGGAGGTATTAGAAAAGATGCATCTGGCTTGGCTCCTGGCTTAGCCTCTAAGTTCCCACACCAAACCTGGCCCCATCCGGGTTTTCCTCATTTTGGTAGTCTTTCTTGCGGGGCTGGAGCTGCCGAGTTCCTTTCGTGGCCACACTAGCCCCACACCATGATCATCCACCCCGCGGTCAGCCACCGCACCCATCACCTGGTAAATCAAAGTTCTAGATGCTTAAAGTTAACCAATGGATTTATACATATCAATAAAATCTCAATACATAAGATGCCCACACAATTTAGAAAGTTATCCCAATTTTCCCAATTTAGATTTCATATCTACCTATTTATTTGGGGCCATACGGGTCCACAACTGATGCCATTTTGCCTTCCTGGCTCCCTCTGTCTCTTGCCACGTCTTTCTGCCACCCTTAGCTCCACCCCCTTTTCCCTATCCAATCACAAGCCTCCCGCTGGAAATAGATTGGACAGGGAAATTTCTGCCACACTTCTGCTGTGAGGAGCCATAGGTTGTGACTTTTGTCTTGTCCATTCTAACTCTCTTTCCCATGGTTTTGATGCTACACACATCTCGCTGCCAAGGAGCTATGAGTGGCCCCAGACATCACAAATCTTTCTCTTTAAGTAGGGGCTGCATTGCCTTGAACCTCTGTGCCTGGTACCATGCGAGTCCAGCAAAGTCCAGCAAGTGATTGCTAAGGGTTTGATTCTCTGAGCTCTCTCTCCCCCATTACCAAATCTCTCTCCACAGATTTGGCAGTTTGGTTTCCCAGAAAGTCTGCTGGCTTCCTGTAATTACTGATTCCTAGAAGACTCTAAAACATCCCTGGGTAGTAGAGTAGGAGACAGACAGGCTAGCCCAGGGTCTATATATACTCATGGCTCACCCCAGGGGTAGTTTGTATTTTGAGACAGAGTCTCTCTATACAGTCCAGGCTGACTGTAGTGTTGGGGAAGGGCACTCAAGGTTTTCCTGCTTCAGCCTCCCAATTACAGAGTGTGCCACCACACCAAGCTGGCCCAGTAGGCCTGGAGGCCAATCAGTCACCGAGAAGTCAAGATCTGATACTCAAAGAATCCAGCTCTCTCCTATTTCCTACTTAAGAAACACACATTCACGAACTGGTTTGCTAACCATAGGCATCCTGCCTTCCTACCTCAGGGGAATGCCCTTAGGCCAGAATGTTGTTCTTGGCCAGGGAAAAGTACAGTTCCAGGGCAGGGTTTGGGTGGTGGTGGTGGCAGCAGACTCCTTGACTCCTTGAAAAGGAAAAGACAATCAGAAAGGGGAAGGAATCACTGGGCAGAGGACATTCTGCTCCATCTGTCTGGTTAGGTGCTGCCTGCACTGCCTTTCTGTTGCTATTTAAAGAAAGCATTCCCCCACTTTCAACTTACCCACAGAAGCTAATTTTCTCATGGCTCCGGGGATGGGGTGGGGTAAAGATCATAGCCATCTGCAGGTCAAAATCAAGGTACGGGTGGGTGCATTCCTGCTGCGGTTGGAGGTCTCTTTTGCCTCAAGTGACTCCAGGTATGCCATGGTCCCTGCCTCTGTAGTCACAGTGTCTTCTTGTCTGTCTGCCGTGTCCTTCCGCATACGAGAACATTAGTGGTGGTGTTTATCCTTTACAGGGACCATCAAAGTTATCCCGCCTTTGGATGCTTAATGTGGTCACAGGTCTGAGGGACTAGAATATGGACGTTGGGGGCTCCATTAGTCACTAACCCCAAAGGGTGCATCGAGAAAGGAAAAACAGGCACACGCCACTGAGTAGCATAACGTTAGATTCTCCTCCGGAAATGGAAGCCTGGAGTTTGAACTCCCTGCCGCTGACTACTGTCGCCACATGACTAGAGGCCCAGGACAGGCAGGGTCAGTACTGTCTTTATCTGTCTTGATATTCAGAGCCAGGGTTCTTGTGGACCCCAGGCTTCCCTTTCCTGTCCCCACCTTCCCCCTGGCTTCGCGTGGGAGGCCTTGGCTTCGAGACAGAGGAGTCTGACCTCACAGGGAGCACTCTGCTTCCTCGGCACTGTGCTAGAGAAGCATCTCTCCCCTGCACAGGCGGCTCAGCCCCACAGTGTGGGAGGCTGGGAGGCTGGGAGGCTGTAAATCCCCTGCCCGCCCACAGAAACAGCTGGGTCCTGGGCACATCCTGTGGGCTTAACCCCTTCCAGGCCTGTGGACCCTCCCTTTGGGATGAGCTGGGAAGAGGTGGAAGCCTCTTCAGAGCCAAGCAGGGTTTCTGCAGCGGTATGTGATGCTGGCAGTTGGCCCTAGTAGTGTTTATGGAGGGAACTTGAGACTGACCCTTCTGCCCAAAGTCAGGAAGGGATGGGCTAGTTAACTCTTGGTATGGCTGGTGAAGACCACAGCAGTATGGGCGTGGCTTGGAGCACAAGAGCCTCCTTTGCAGCTATTGCTAGCACCCGGGTGGCAAGTTGTTCTGAACCAGAGTATAGGGGATCCTGGGTTAAATATTGGACCAGGTGGCTATGTCCTGTGCGTGCACGCATACACACACACACACACACACACATGCACGCACGCTTACATGTACACACGCTTACATGTATACACGTGCGTGTACACACACACACACACACACACACACCTGCCCCAAGGCAGGGCTGCTGACAGCAGGCTGCTTGCCTAACCCTCTCCTTGCAGGATGGAAGCTGTCCAGGGAGCAGGGGCTGTGGTTCTTTGTCTTTGGCAGATACTAAATTCTCTATAAATGATTCAATGGATACTCATAGTTTCCAGCTCCCCCAAGTAATTACTCGTCTTTTTTTTTCTCCCTCCCTCCTTCCCTTCCTGTCTCACTGTGTAGCCCAGGCTAGCTTCAGATGCTGAGTTCTCCTGTCTCTGTCTGCTGACTGCTGAGACTTTAGCTGTGCACTACCAAGACTGCTTTAACATGAAGTGGCTTCCCTACCTGGTGCTGGGGATTAAACCCAGAGTCTTGTACTTTCTGGGAATGTGTGTCTGTGCTACATGCTTACTCTTCCTTCCTGTATCTTCTTTAATTTTTTTTAAAATTAATTAACTCATTTTTCTTTGTATATGTATGGGCAAATGCATCTCTCTCTCTCTCTCTCTCTCTCTCTCTCTCTCTGTGTGT
>NW_021616909.1:4166-9166 GCF_004785775.1 Grammomys surdaster
CTTGCAAAAGTTGGTTTTCTTTTTCTTTTCTGTCTTACGGGTTCCTGGGATCAGGCTCAGGTTGTCCTGCTTGGCAGCAAGCTCCTTTACTTGCTGAGCCATCTTGTCAGCCCATTTTGCCTCCTCTGACATCATATTTACATGATATTAATGGCCACCTGCCACCGTCAGATGCCCAGGGTAGGGATGAAAAACTCTCAGGATGTCACCTGGACTCCACATTCTGACTTCCATTCCTTTTCCCTTGCTGTTGGCTTTGTATCTTCCAGGATGCCTTCCACAGCTCAAAGCCACCACACAGAGTGGTTCTCCAACCCCACGGAGCTGAGTAATCATAGCATTTTATTGAATGTCACATGTGGATCAGAGCTCCTGGGCGTCTGGTATTAATTACTAAGTAGTTAATTAGAAGAGGATAGCAAAAGGATAAGGAGGGGCTGGATTGTGAAGGTAAGTGGGCAGAGGCCATCGCATAACAGAAGACATGTTGGCGGGGGACTGCAGAACAGATTCTGTTAGATATCTGGCCTGTTTGAGGGAAGAAGAAGACACCAAGAGCCATAGCATAAGAAGTCTGAGTTGCAGGGATCCAGACACTGCATGGCGGAATGGGCATAAGCCTGGTGAGCCAGGCCTGGGTCTGGTGGGCTGTGTCTGAGCTGCTCGTCCCTCAAGCCACAACAGAAACACAATAGTTCTAGAGAGCCCTCTCAAGATCGGACAGCCGGTGCCAGGCTTCCCAGCGGGACAAGGAACCTTTGTGCAGGCTTCAGCTTCAGATCCTGCTCCACCCTCCCTGGCCCTGGGGGTGGGGTGGGGGGTCTGGGGGATGGCAGTGGTTGGAATTTCAGATCTTGAAGAGGCTACAAGCTCATGCTGTGTGGCGTGTGCTGGGACTGGGGTCACCTGGAGGTCTCCAGGGAGCCAGGATGGATCTGGGAAGAAGCTCTGGTTGCTGGAGTCTGGGGGGAGGTGGGTGTGGGTTTGTGGCCTTCTTGGACAGAACTGTTAACGTTTCTAGATATTTTTCCTTTGATCCTCACAAACCCCTGGAGATGAGTGCAGCGGATGATTAGTGGATGATTAACCACACTTACAGGTGGGAAAACAGACCCAACGAGAGGAAAGGCTCCCCGGGGACCGTCTAGAGAGAGGAATAGGATGCTCTGGGGTGGGGTTGGGAGTTGGGCAGAGAACCGTTTGCTAAACCTTTTTATGTTCAGGAGACCAAGGTCACCTGGCGTGGGAGCCAGGACCATATCCACTACGATGGTCAGGATTGTCTCAATGTCCACATGGTCCCTCTCCTTCCTCAGCCTTTATCCAAGCATCCAGGGCAGTCTCCTGGGAACCTAGGCCAAGCCTGCAACATTCTAGGGAAAAAGAGGTGCCGAAAGCCGCACCAGGGAAGCCCAAGGGCTACGGGGACAGCCCAAATCCACTCAGCTTTTCCTTGAAATTCCACACATCCTGGGCGTTTGGCAGGAGCCTGGAATGTACTTCATCGGAACAATTTGTCTTTCATGGTCCATTTGCATCAATCAGCCCATTGTTTTATGCCTTTGCCTGGACCACTCTGGCTAGCGAGGCCTTCCTGTGCTCATGGGTGGACGGGTTAGGAGATCCCGAGTGCATGCGTATAGGGAGGAGCGACCCCTGGTGGCCAATCTGTAAACACACAGGTTCCCTGGCTGAACGTTTCCCAGTGCGATTCTCCCTGACTCCTGGAAACAATGAGAGGAATACTTTGGGAGCTTCAAAGGTATAAATAACACAGGTAAGTCAGACATTTGATGAAGCAGAGGGTGCTGTTGTTGAGAAAAAAGACTGCACACACCTGTCCAAACCCCGCAATGCATGCTGGGATTGCCTCCAGTGTCTGGGGCTGGCCATCTTCTCTGGGCCTAGAGATTTATTTATAAAAGGAATGAGTGTGGGCCGGAAGACAATATCTAATACTGCTAAAATTCCAACCATAGAGATTCTTCCGTGGGGTTTGAATTCTAGATCTACTATTGATTAGCTAGTTGCTCCGATGAGCCTTAGTTTCTCCATCTTGTGAAATGAGAGAAAAAGCCTTTAGTTCTTGTTACGTGTGGATTTTGTCTGGGAAGTACTATTCTTTGCTAACATTTCTTTGTAATTCTCTAAATCAGTTGTGGAACTCGGGGTCATCTGCAACAGGCAGAGTGCTGGACAATTCTCGTTGTCTGAATTACACATTTGCTGAGAAGAATAAGGTAGTTCTCCTGCCTCTCATCCTGTGAGATTTATTTAGTCACTTTCATATGTATGAACATGTTGCCTGAGTGTGTATGTGTGCCGAGTGAGTGCCTGGTACCTACAGTTAAAAGAACGTGTCCCCCAGAACTGGAGTCACCACATGGGTGCTGGGAATCGAACCTGGGTCCTCTGTAAGAGCAACAAGCATTCCTAATGGCTGAGCCAGCTCTCCAGTCCCAACAAGTGTTCTGTCAAAGTTTATGTAGTGCCATTTGGGGAGGTGTGTTTTGTGCTTTTTGTTGGTGATCTTACAAATCATTATCAAGCGTAGTATTCTGGGGTTCCTAAGTACTAGTAGGCTGTGATATGCCTCATGGACCAAGTATGAAGTTAGCCCATTTTCATGGAGGGGTGTACTATAGTGCTGTTGCCTATGAATTCAAGGTTAATGGGCAATGTGCATTCAATATGGTGTCTTTAAGCAGAAATGCCCACAGTACACGCTATGAATTCATTAGCTGGTAATCAGATTGTGTCCAGGGGCTCCTGGGAATCCCTATGTTTCTCCTAAGAGCAAGGGGTCTCTCTTTGCTGATTGAGTGTGCAAGGGTTATAGTTCCTGTAAATATGAAACAGTTATAGTTATTTCATATCATGTCAACTGTAGATTCATAGGTAGGTACGGTTGTCTGCCCCATGACTGTCTACCTCCTGAAGCCTCTGACTTTCACGGGGGCCTTCGCATCCCATGTGCCTAGAAATGGGAGCCTCAAGTACGCATACTCAGAGAACCCAGCCCAGCTTCTCTGCTCCTGCCTGCAACTTCCTTCATGAGTACTTAGTTCACAGGGTTCCAGTCAAAGGCCAGCACGGCTCAGGGTGACTCACAAAGGCTCTTTCTACTGACGTGACCTCATCAGATCCTCTCAACAATAGCAGGGTGGTGGCATCATGGCTCCCATTCTATGGATGAGCCTGGAGTTCACCGAGGCTAAGTAAGCAGCCCAAGGTCATCCAGTATGTTGGCAGCGGAGTCTAATTTCACTGTCTTTCCACCATGAAACATAGCCACTCTGGAGGAGTTGGAGCCAGACCTTGTTATTGATGCTTCGGTGTGAATGAGTGCATTGAAAAGTCCCCAAGGAAACTGGCCGGGAGCAGGTGAGTGATAAGCATCTTAGCGCCCACTCTCCAGCCCTCTGCCTCTGCTTGCAGCTCCCTCGTTCCTCCCACCCTCCTCAGCCTGCAATCCCCATGGGAAGCTGCTGAGTTACCTACCTCACCATCATAGCTACTGTCCTAAAAACCAGTTCTCATGCTCCTGCATCCTGAGAGCAAACAGGACATGTTTGCCTGCAGGAGGGTCCTGTCCACACTGCCTGTCCAACATTCACGGAGGCAGGGAAATCCACCGTCAGAAGAGAGCCGCTGCTTTGTAGAGGGCAGGCACCCTTTCTCATTGACAAATGGCCAGCTGCCTTTTTGTTATATCTACACAGTCAAGAAAACAATCCTTGTCTTTCTCGTCTGCTCTATAAGGGTACCAATCCCACTCATGAGCCATGAGCCACCCCCACCCCCATCTTCTCCCGGAACTCTATCTCCCATCTCTGGTAGGGGTTAGGATCTCAATACACAGAACTTTCACTCCTAACAGGCCTTTCATGCTCCTGAGCCAGAGAAGCCACCGACAGGCGTGGGTGGAGCTCACTTGACTGCTCACACTCTACCTTGCTGGCTTCCATTTTCTTCTGCTTCAGTCAGCTACCCTAACTTTTCCTTCCCGAGAAAGTCACGGCCTCTGGGATATGGATACCCTTCATCTCCTGATGCCCTGCGCACTCCTGGCTTCCCTCCTTCCTCAGCTAGGGACTATATTTTTTCCTTTCTGGCTCATTCTTTTACAAAAAATTATTATGACCAAATAAACAGAGTAAAATTTACCTGTGCTCATGGTGGCCTGCGCTTGTAATTCTGGCACTTGGGTAAATAAAGGCACAGGAGGATTATGAGTTCAAGGGTAGCCTCAGCTATGCAGCAGCGTCAGCCTGGGCCATAAGAGGCCCTGTCTCAATACTCAAAACAAATGCATGAATAAATGAATAGACATTCCCATGTTGATCAGATCTAAGTACAATGTCACTATGCAGGGACGTTAAGAACATTCACCCTGGGGTGTGATGGTCATCAGCACTAGTCCACAGCACCAATCAACTGGCAAAATGGAAACTCTGCTGGAGCCCCACCCCCACCCCTTTTAGCCCCGGAAGCCTTTCTTCCATGTTTTGCCTGCTGAATTTGACTAGGAGCCCCACAGAAGGGGACCCATGTAAGCATGTAGTCTTTTTGTGACTTTTTTTCCCAATAGTATCATCAAAGTTCAGACTCCTCCTTTTTGAGGGTGGAAACAGATTCCATTGTGTGCACACAACATATTGTGCTGGCCCGTTTCTCTGGACCTCCAGCTGCCGTGAATCATGCAGTAATGGGGAGAAACGTGTGGATATCTCTTCAAGATCCTACTTTCAAATCTTCGTGTTGAGTTTTTGAGACTGCGTTTCGCTCACTCTATAGCCCATCCTGGCCTCAAACTCAATCCTTCTGGCTCTCTCTCCCAGAATGCAGGGATTACAGGTGTGTCTGACTCTACTTCTGGATGTTTTGGGTATATATGTCCAGAAGTGGAATTCCTATAGTATCATATAATAAATTTAATTTTTAAATTAAAAGTTCTTAGATTTATTTATTTTATGCATCTGAGTGTCTGCTTCTAGGTA
>NW_021616910.1:0-2397 GCF_004785775.1 Grammomys surdaster
TCTCTCTCTCTGTCTCTCTCTCTGTCTCTCTCTCTCTCTCTCTCTCTCTCTCTCTCTCTCTCTCCTCTCTCTGGAGTGGTCTGCAAGGAAAACCTTCAGCCACTGTTAATGCAAATGGACACCATACTCTTGTGATGTCTTACCTTTGAGTTTCCTCAGTGTGTCTATAGGAGAATCTGTGGGTTGCTAAGGACCTAAGGCAAACAACGTTCAGCTTTGGCTGGTCAGGACTTTAACCAGAGTTTGTTTTCTCCTATAGCATTGCTGAAACTATGAATGTTCCCCCAGGGCACACATTTGGAGCTTGCCTCCAGCCTGAGGAATATGGTAAATATGTGAATTTTCTTCTTGACAAATAAACACATCCCCATTAATGGAGTGACTTTTTAAGCCAAGCCCATACTCAGGCTCTAGGTGTGACTTTCTTTCTGAAAGTCTCTTTTTCTCTTAACCACCATGCTTTAGCCTGTATTGGAATATATGAATTAAAATCCATATCCCTAAAATCCACCTGGATAGCTGCAGGTGCTGGGCTCTTGTTACTGCCCAACTTGCTACCCCTGGAAGCATACTTTTATTTCTGTTGAAAAACATCTCCAGAAAGTTATGCTTTACATTCATTATGGATATAGATACATGTGTACACATCTATATATGCATCTTTTCTGTAGTGCTGGGGATTGAACCTTGGGCCTTGTGTATTCTAGGCAAGGCACTGTACCACTAAGCTATGTCTCCAGCTCCTTGAAGCTTCACATGTTAAAGATTAAAGCTTTGTAGCATTAATGATATATAAGAAAGAATTCTTTTCTTTCTTTTTTTTTTTTTTTCCGAGAAAGGGTTTCTCTGTGTAGTCCTGGATGTCCTGGAACTCACTGTAGACCAGGCTGGCCTCGAAGTCAGAAATCTACCTGCCTCTGCCTCCCAAGTTCTGGGATTAAAGGTGTGTGCCACCACCACCCGGCAAGAATTCTTTTCATTTTATATTTGAACTAATACAGTTTGAAGGCTTTATAATTAATACTTTAAGTTGACCTTTACTTAGAAAATAAATATAAGCTGGGCAGTTGTGGCACACGCCTTTAATCCCAGCACTTGGGAGGCAGAAGCAGGCAGATTTCTGAGTTCAAGAGTTCGAGGCTAGCCTGGTCTACAGAGTGAGTTCCAGGACAGCCAGGGCTACACAGAGAAACCCTGTCTTGAAAAAGCCAAAAAAATTAAAAAAATATATAAATTTATTAACTCAGTGAAATAAGGCAGCTTTTTATTTAATTTAAATATAACACTTATGTTGTTATGTTATGTCACATTCTTGGTGCAAAATCTG
Source organism: Grammomys surdaster (assembly GCF_004785775.1). Taxonomy (NCBI): domain Eukaryota; kingdom Metazoa; phylum Chordata; class Mammalia; order Rodentia; family Muridae; genus Grammomys; species Grammomys surdaster. The sequence goes on from NW_021616910.1 coordinate 1,328, forward strand.
TGTAGGCTAGCAAGATGGCTCAGTGTCAAACCTGACAACCTGAGTTTTGGGACCCATATAGCAGAAGGAGGGAGTCAACTCCCAAGAGTTGTTTTTTGACCTTCCCATGAGTGCTATAGTACACTTGGGAGCATGTGTGAGTAGTCATGTTTTGTGCACATGACCCCCATGCCCCTCCCCATACACAAATAAGTAAGTATATGTTCATGTATGTGCAGGTATCCCCAGAGGTCAGAGGAATTAGTTACAGAAGGTTATGAGCCATCTGATGCAGAGGCTTGGAATTGATATAAATAAATAGTATATATTTATTTCATATTAATATTACTATTAATATGAAAATAGCATACATTAAAGTATGTGTTTATATATTATGTATAAATAACATTTAAATATTAATTATAATATATATTTTGTATGTAAAATATTAAAATAAACAAGAAAATGGTTACATATTTTAATATTAAATTAAATATTATTTTAATTGTTAAATCAAAACATTAAACATAGATAAGAAAAATACAGATTTTTTTTTAGGCCACATAAAAAATTTACAGAATCAGAAAGTGTTTTATTGTTTGTTTTTGAGAGTACATCAGGCTGGTCTCCCTGTGTCTTATCTAGCCCTCCAAATCTAGGATTACAGGGAGGCAGCACCATGCACAGCAATGTATTTGTTTATCCATGGGACCCACCTTTAGACACATTTAAACTGTAATGTACCCTACTTAGACATGGTAGTCCATTCTGTGATCACAGCATTTGAGAGACTGAGACAGGATGATTGCTTCAAGCTTGAGAGTATCCTGGGCAATAGAGTGAAAGACCATGTTTTAAAAAATGTTTTGGGTTATTGCTTGTGTTTTTTATAGTACTGGGGGTTGAACCCAGGGCTTTGCATAATGTGAGCAAATGATCTACCACTAAACTACATTCTTAGCCAAGAGAGATCTTGTTTCAAAAAATGAGACACACAGACACACACACACACAGACACAGACACAGACACAGACAGACACACACACACACACACACACACACACACACACACACACACAGAGAGAGAGAGA
>NW_021616911.1:0-2279 GCF_004785775.1 Grammomys surdaster
GGTGAGAAGCAGTCTTGGGACAAAGTCTCTGGGGCTGTGCCTCTCCAGCGTGCACCCATTGAAGCCATGTAAAATAGTGGACCTTCTCCAAAAACGTACTTGCTAGCCATAGACTTTTCTAGATGACTTTTGACAGATTTTTTAGTAGTTTGTTCTTTATGTTTTGAAAATATTATGTTTAGTTTCATACACCATTTTAATTGGGTTATTCTTTGTTTTCTTAAGGTTTGATATTTTTTGTTCTTTGAATATTCAAAAGACGAATCATTCTGTCAATGTAAAGACTGGTAATGACTTTCCCCCTTATTATTACTTTTTGGTTATAAAGCATTGCCTGTAAAACACATTTTATTGTAAATATGGCCACAGCGGACAAGTGTATATAGAATTTGGCAGTCTGCTTTTTACAAATTAAAAATACATTTTAACAATAAAATATGTTGTGGTTACAGTTTTCTTTCCTATTATTCCTCTACACCTCCCCTGGCATCTGGATCTTCACCCTTCCTGTCTCTCATTAGAAAGCAAAGAAAAAATCTGGATATATATGTAGGGATAAAAATAAGCTCCAATTTGACATTATGCAACAAAGACCTTCCAAAGATGCTTTTGAATTCAGTTTTTTGGTCCATCTCTTGTTAGACATAGGATTTGCCTTTAAGAATGGTTTCTGTCTCCAGTGATACTCCTTTGGAAAAACTAGGTTTTCATTTGCAAGTGAGTATCGTTTGGAGATTGTTTCTGGGTTAGGAAGGGGTTGTGTGTCCACTTTTCCTCTCAACTCTAGAACCACATCTGGTACAGATGAATGCCAGTCCTGTCCATGCTACCATTGTCTACTTGAGTTCTTATGTGTTCCAGTCTTCTTGTGTCCAGAAGGCCTGGAGTTTGGTGTCCTGCATGCCCTCTGGTTCTTACATTCTTTGTCTCCTGTTCTGCAGTGTTTCTTGAGCCCTGAGATGAGTGATTTGAATTTTTTAAATGAGAACATATTTATTCTTTTCTCATTGTATCATTTTATTGCCTTAATTTTCCTTATTGCTCCAGTGAAGACTATTTTTGCACTTCTATTTCTTTTCTTCCTTCCTTTGTTCCTTCAGTGAGTACACTGTAGCTGTCTTCAGACACACCAGAATAGGCATGAGATATCATTATGAATGATGGTGTTCCATCACATGGCTTTGAACATATGACCCATGGAAAAGTAGTCACTGATCTTAACCACTGAGCCATCTCTCAGACCTCCAGCAAAGACTTTTAAGGACTACTTTTTGACAGGTAAATGGAGTAGTCATCCTTGTCTTTTTTAGCTTGTTTTTCCATCTTATTACCTATTATATTGCTCAAAAACAAATAAATAGGCACATTGTATGCTCTTGGTGGAAAGGAACTAAAACCTTATCTCAGAGAGAAAGGAGCAGTAAACATCTAAAGAAATATAGCAGTCTACTGTGTATTATTCTTAATATAAAAGTAAACAGTGAATCTCGTAACTGTATTTTTTCACTTTATGCTAATCCCTAGCAACCACACAGAGAAACCAAGATTTACTTAAAACTACACCTCAATAGCTGAGCAGTTGAATGATCTACCTTAGCCTTCTATGCTAATCTGGCTTCCTTCCAATCCCATCCTATGAGACTTTCACATTGTTATTGATCTGGCTCTTTATGCTCCAGATGCATTTCCATGATCTCTCTCTGGGACCATGAGCCTGTTTGTCCTTTCTGGAGATTTGTCTGTAGTTGAAGCAGAGCCATTTTATTTGCCCAGTGGCTAGCTTGACACATTTGAGCAAACTCCATAAGGAGGTTATTGATGATCATCATATATTTTGAAGTGGAATGGGGGTACCATCAGGAGCAGACCTGTCTCATAGTCAAAAGCTCTTAAGTTAATAAAATTATGTTTAAATGCCAGTATTTTGTTAGTCTCTGAGATTTTGGTAGATCACCCACCTGTCTATCTCTAGTATATTTGAATTGTCAAACATTGTTTATTCCAAGCTATTTACTATCAGAGTAACTTTGAAAACATTTTATTATAATTGACCAAACTAGTATCTAGTATGACCATGGGTTTGACTATTGATTAGTATTTCTTAACTATCCCTAATAGTGTATAATTTGTAGTTTTTATCATCCCTAAAACTTTGTACTAGCAGCTTCTAAAGGACTAGATGTTTATATTACAACCTTGAGAATTATATAAGTACAGTACCTCAGGTAAGTGTTAAAAACTTCATATATATATATATATATATATATATATATATATAT
>NW_021616912.1:0-1000 GCF_004785775.1 Grammomys surdaster
TGCATGTGTTCTTTTATAGTGATAATTTGGAGAACATGATGGATGTGCTTTACAGTGATAAGACAATTATAATAATGAAATATTCACTACAACCTTATTTCTGGTTATATAAAAGCATACAATATATATATTTATATACATATATATGTATATATATATATGTTAAGTATTATATATGTTAAGTATTATATACATTATGAAATAGAGTGAACAAGGATAAAAAGTTAATATAGGTTATATAATATAGTTTCTATTATTTTTAGCAAACTCATACTTATATAAATAAGTAGTGTATGTTTGCACTACTTCAGGTACAGTCTTATGTACCTCAGGATGTCTGTAGCTCTTAATTATATAATAAACCCATATGCATTAATATTTTTCATAAGTTTTTTAGTTATTTACCACATCTCCTGTTTGAAGTGTCCTCCTCTAAATCACATCCTTAGAATCCGTTTTTCCTCAGTTTAATTTTAAATTATACATTATTTGTATTTTTTAAATATTTGGTTGAAGTTACCAGGGGAGAGGGCAGATATGGAAGGAGTGGAAAATGCATGTTACAGGGTTTTATGGTGGGAAATTCATACAGGTCAATGAAGAACATGAATTATAAAAATTTAAAAAGTTAGATAATAAACCACAACAACATAAAAAAAGAGAAGAAGAGTATATAATAACTAGGACTTTCCAGAAATAAGATCCATAGGAAGGAAGTCATGGTGATTATTAACAGTGGAGTAGCATAGCCCATGGAATAGCTTGTTCAATTTAGAAAGTGACTCATTTGCTACAATTGCTATGAAAAAACACCGATCAAAAGCATCTTATGGAGGAGAGGTTACAGTTCATGATGTATTTTTAGTTACCTTTTAACTCCTGAGAAGAGAGAGGAGCCAAAGTGAAGCAGGGCAGGAAACTGGAGGAAAGAACTGATGCAGAATCTCTGTAGGAGTTCTGCCTCTAGTAGTACACCTGGCACTGTCCTGTAGATCAGGAC
>NW_021616913.1:0-2955 GCF_004785775.1 Grammomys surdaster
TATAGGCCTTTGTAGTAGGATCTGATGATTTTTTTAATTTCTTCCGTTTCTGTTGTTATGTCTCCCTTTTCAGTTCTGATTTTATTAATTTGGATACTCTCTCTGTGCCCTCTGGTTAATCTGGCTAACGGTTTATCTATCTTGTTGATTTTCTCAAAGAACCAACTCCTGGTTTTATTGATATTTTGTATTGTTCTTTCAGTTTCTATTTGGTTGATTTCAGCCCTGAGTTTGATTATTTCCTGCCTTCTACTCCTCCTGGGTGTATTTGCTTCTTTTTGTTCTAGGGCTTTTAGTTGTGCAGTCAACTTGTTAGTGTGTGCTCTTTCCAGTTTCTTTTTGTAGGCACTTAGAGCTATGAGTTTTCCTCTTAGCACTGCCTTCATGGAGTCCCACAAGTTTTGGTATGATGTGTCCTCATTTTCATTGAAATCTAAAAAGTCTTTAATTTCTTTCTTTATTTCTTCCTTGACCAAGTCATCATTGAGTAGAGAGTTGTTCAGTTTCCATGTGCACATGGGTTTTCCATTGGTTTTGTCATTATAAAAGACCAGTCTTATTCCATGGTGATCTGATAAGAGGCAAGGGATTATTTCAATCTTTTTGTATCTGTAGAGGCTTGTTTTGTGACCAATTATATGGTCTATTTTGGAGAAGGTACCATGAGGTGCTGAGAAAAAGGTATATTCTTTTGTTTTAGGATGAAATGTTCTATAGATGTCTGTTAAGTCCATTCGGTTCATAACTTCTGTTAATGTCAAAGTGTCTCGGTTTAGTTTCTGTTTCCATGATCTGTCCATTGCTGAGAGTGGGGTGTTGAAATCCCCCACTATTATTGTGTGAGGTGTAATGTGTGTTTTGAGCTTTAGTAAAGTTTCTTTTATGTATGTAGGTGCCCTTGCATTTGGGGCATAGATGTTCAGAATTGAGAGTTCACCTTGGTAGCTTTTTCCTTTGATGAGTATGAAGTGTCCTTCCTTATCTTTTTTGATTAATTTTGGATGGAAGTCGATTTTATTTGATATTAGAATGGCTACTCCAGCTTGTTTCTTGGGACCATTGGCTTGGAAAATTGTTTTCCACCCTTTTATTCTGAGGTAGTGTCTGTATTTGTCACTGAGGTGTGTTTCTTGTATGCAGCAAAATTCTGGGTCTTGTTTGTGTATCCAGTCTGCTAGTCTGCGTCTTTTTATTGGAGAATTGAGACCATTGATGTTAAGAGATATTAAGGAAAAATGATTGTGGCTTCCTGTTATTTTTGTTATTAGAGGTAAAGTTATGTTTGTATAGTTATCTTCTTTTGGGGTTGTTGGAAGATTACTTCCTTGCTTTTTCTAGGTTGTAGTTTCCCTCCTTGTGTTGGCGTTTTCCATCCATTATCCTTTGAAGTGCTGGGTTTGTGGGAAGATATTGTGCAAATTTGGTTTTGTCATGGAATATCTTGGTTTCACCATCTATATTGATTGAGAGTTTTGCTGGGTATAGTAATCTGGGCTGGCAATTGTGTTCTCTTAGGGTCTGTATGATGTCCGTCCAGGCTCTTCTGGCTTTTATAGTCTCTGGTGAGAAGTCTGGTGTAATTCTTATAGGTCTGCCTTTATATGTTACTTGACCTTTTTCCCTTACTGCTTTTAGTATTTTTTCTTTGTTTTGTGCATCTGATGTTTTGATTATTATGTGACGGGAGGTATTTCTTTTCTGTTCTAGTCTATTTGGTGTTCTGTAGGCTTCTTGTATGTTTATGGGCATCTTGTTCTTTAGGTTAGGGAAATTTTCCTCAATGATTTTGTTGAAGATATTTACTGGCCCTTTAAGTTGGGAATCTTCATTCTCATCTATACCTATTATCCTTAGGTTTGGTCTTCTCATTGTGTCCTGGATTTCCTGGATGTTTTGAGTTAGGAGTTTTTTGCTTTTTTCATTTTCTTTGACAACTGTGTCAATATTTTCCACCGTATCTTCTGCATTTGAGATTCTCTCTTCTATCTCTTGTATTCGGTTGGTGATGCTTGCGTCTGTGACTCCTGATCTCTTTCTTAGGTTTTCTATCTCCATGGTTGTCTCCCTTTGAACTTTCTTTATTGTTTCTATTTCCAGTTTCAGATCCTGAATGTTTTTGTTTAATTCCTTCTTTGTGTTTTCTTGCATTTCTTTAAGGGATTTCTGTGATTCCTCTTTAAGGGCTTCTATCTGTTTACTTATACTCTCCTGTATTTCTTTAAGGGAGTTACTTAATTCCTTCTTATAATCCTCTATCATCATCATGAGAAGTGATTTTAATTCTGAATCCTGCTTTTCAGGTGTGAAGGGGTGTTCAGGGCTTGCTATATTGGGAGAACTGGGCACTGATGATGCCAAGAAACTTTGGTTTCTGTTGCTTATGTTCTTGCGCTTGCCTTTCGCCATCTGGGTAACTCTAGTGGTACCTGCCCTCTCTGTGTAAGATTGGAATCTGTATTTCCAGTTATCTTGCTTATTGCAGAGCTCCTCGGAGTCCAGAGGTCTCTGTGGTCTTATGCCCCTAATCTCCCGGGTGGAAGAACTCCTGGGACTCAGGCCACCTCTTGGATCTGGTAATCCTTCTGTTCTGAGTGCAGTGGCTCCTCGGCTGCTCTGAGTGCAGTGGGTTCTCGATGACTCAGGATTCAGTTTCAGCTGCTCTGAGTGCAGTGGCTCCAGCTGCTCTGAGTGCAGTGGGTCCCTGATGACTCAGAATTCAGTTTCAGCTGCTCTGATGGTAGTGGCTCCAGCTGCTCTGAGTGCTGTGGCTCCTGGATGACTCAGGATTCAGTTTCTCCACAGGACAGGAGTAGACCGACTCTGTGTCTGCTCCAGTCCAAGGGACCAGGCAGGGGCCGAAGGGAAGTGGAATTCCGGAGGGGCGGGGTTTGGGTAGCTGCTGTGCCCTGGATGTCCCTGGCTCCCAGATGTATTTCTGGGGCTTAGGGAGTGAGA
>NW_021616913.1:2965-3571 GCF_004785775.1 Grammomys surdaster
CTCCTGGATGACTCAGGATTCAGTTTCTCCACAGGACAGGAGCAGACCGACTCTGTGTCTGCTCCAGTCCCAGGGACCAGGCAGGGGCCGAAGGCTCTTGCACCACTTTCATTTCTGTGACTTACCTGGTCTCTATGCAGCAGGTTTCCATCGAGATTACACTTATTTCCCTTTTGAATTTTCAGTGAACCCTTCTTCCAATAATGTCACTCACTGGGTCTCTTGTTCTAGCTGCTTCTTGTTGGGCACCAGGTGACCTAGTCTGTGTGTCAGTCAATGGTTCTGCAAGAGAGAGTGGGGATGGAGGTGCATGAGACTGGGAGAATGGAGCCAAGACAAAGTTTTCTGACCAAGGCTCATTTATTGAAACAAAATCATAGGTATATAAACACAAGCAGGAGAATGCAGTTGAAGACACTTTACCATGAGTGCCCTGCAGCTAAGGACACTAAACAAGTCCAAGATATGTCTGAGATAAACAAGATGTTTATTAGATTATGGTCAGCTGTTGTAGGCTACTTTCAGAAACATTATGCTACAAAAAAACATGGTGGAAAAGTATCAACCTTCCAATATATGGCCTGAGATGGCTGCAAAGATGATAGC
>NW_021616914.1:0-1180 GCF_004785775.1 Grammomys surdaster
TCCATACAGTTTCCAAGGCTACTAACAGTCACCTGGCATCTATTCATGCATCCCTTGTAGAGTCTTGCAGTTATAGCTCTGCTATTATTATTATATTTTTTTCAAAAAAGTTTTCTGGAGTTCTGTGCTGTTTTTGTAGTCCAGCAGAGTGTGCATTACTCATTTCAGGATGATGAGGAACCTACATGGTAACATCAGGAGAATCTATGATCATGGGTTCCATGCCTCTTTTCCCTGCTGTGAAATGAGTGTGTTGGTCCGAAGCACTATTGTTTGGAGTGCAAGAGATAAGGGTTTTTTCATGTCCCATGTATGGTAATTTTGTCTGAAGCAATTATATGCACGAGAGGGAAATCCATAAGAAGAAAAAGTACCAACTCCGCTGAGAAGGAAGGTTTGTCCATCGCACAGACATAATTGCCCAGTGTGGTCAACCTGACACCAGGGCACTGGCTCATCAATCCATATGTAGGGCTTAGTGTTTGTTTAGCTCTTCAGAGATCTGAAATTCAGCATCAGATGGAGACAGGTCAGGCTTGGTACATGAAAGTCTTGATTGAGCCCATGGATAAACCACATTTCTGCCAGTATGCTGACTTTGATTTTCGGTCCATTGTAAAAAGAATTATGGCTTAGAAAAAAGTCAGATTGCTCACAAAACAGATCATCATTGCCACTTAACTACTGAATTATTCCTCAGCTGAAGTTTCTTTATTGTTGTTGAGCATGGATGATAACTATCTTTACATCCTTTGACATTTTAGAGAGATCTATCCATATACTTACATGGGACATCAGTATCTTTATATTCTTGGATGATTTGTAGAGATTTATCCACATTCTTCTTACCTCAATTACTTTATCAATAATTTCCAAATCATTTGCTTTCCAAGTCTCTGAAAACCATGCCAATCATCGGGTTACTACTCATCAATCAGTGAATAATCAAACCTCTGGATATCTCTCTCTCCAAACAAAATTTAGGACCATGCATGCTGCATGGATTCCTGGCCACTATGAATATTTCCTTTGGCTAGTGACTTTAAAGATTTTTGGAGGAAGGGGTTGAAATGCTTCAATTCTACACAAGTGGGTGATTCCTGTATAATACACATAACATCAGAAAGCCATACCCTAGTCTTCTCTTTTTCAGTCAGCTGACTATATGTCACACTACACA
>NW_021616915.1:0-4104 GCF_004785775.1 Grammomys surdaster
CTGGTTTTAGGTGGAGGTCCTTGATCCACTTGGCATTGAGCTTTGTACAAGGAGATAAGTGTGGATCAATTTGCATTTTTCTACATGCTGACCTCCAGTTGGACTAGCACCATTTTTTGAAAATACTGTCTTTTTTCCACTTGTTGGTTTTAGCTCCTTTGTCAAAGATCAATTGACCATAGGTATGGGGGATCATTTCTGGGTCTTCTATTCTATTCCATTGATCCTCAAGCTTGTCTCTGTTCCAATACCACACAATTTTTTACCACTATTGCTTTGTAGTACAGCTTGAAGTCAGGGATGGTGATTTCCCCCAGAAGTTCTTATACTGCTGAGAGTAGTTTTTGCAATCCTGTTTTTTTGTTATTCCAAATGAATTTTAAGATTGCTCTTTCTATCTCTGTGAAGAATTGAGTGGGAATTTTGATGGGGATTGCATTAAATCTGTATATGGATTTTGGCAAAATAGCCATTTTTACTATATTAACCCTTCCAATCCATGAGCATGGGAGATCTTTCCATCTTCTGAGATCTGCTTCGATTTCTTTCTTCAGGGGCATGAAGTTCTTGTCATACAGGTCTTTTACTTGCTTGGTTAGGTTCACATCCAGGTATATTATATTATCTGTGACTATTGAGTAGGGTGTCATTTCCATAATTTCTTTCTCAGCCAGTTTATCGTTTGAGTAGAGGAAGGCTACTGATTTGCTTGAGTTAATTTTATATCCAGCAACTTTGCTAAAGTTGTTTATCATGTTTAGGAGTTCTCTGGTGGAAGTTTTGGGGTCACTTAAGTATACTATCATATCATCTGCAAATAATGATATTTTGACTTCTTCCTTTCCAATTTGTATCCTTTTGACCTCCTTGTGTTGCCTAATTGCTCTGGCTAGGACTTCCAATACTATATTAAATAAGTAGGGGGAGAGTGGGCAGCCTTGCTTAGTCCCTGATTTTAGTGAGATTGCTTCAAGTTTCTCTCCATTTAGTTTGATGCTGGCTACTGGTTTGCTGTATATTGCTTTTACTATGTTTAGGCATGGACCTTTAATTCCTGATCTTTCCATGACTTTTATTATGAAAGGGTGTTGAATTTTGTCAAATGCTTTCTCAGCATCTAGTGAGATGATCATGTGGTTTTTTCCTTTGAGTTTGTTTATATAGTGGATTACATTGATGGATTTCCATATATTGAACCAACCCTGCGTTCCTGGGATAAAGCCTACTTGATCGTGATGGATAATTGTTTTGATGTGTTCTTGGATTCGGTTCGATAGGATTTTATTGAGTAATTTTGCATCATGGTTCATAAGGGGGATTGGTCTGAAGTTCTTTTTCTTTGTTGGGTCTTTGTGTGGTTTAGGTATGAGCATAATTGTGGCGTCATAGAATGAATTGGGTAGTGTACCTTCTGTTTCTATTTTGTGGAATAGTTTGAAGAGAATTGGTATTAGGTCTTCCTTGAAGGTCTGATAGAATTCTGCACTAAAATCGTATGGTCCCGGACTTTTCTTTGTAGGGAGACTTTTAATGACTGCTTCTATTTCTTTTGGGGTTATGGGACTATTTAGATGGTTTATCTGGTGCTGATTTAACATTGGTAACTGGTATTTGTCTAGAAAATTGTTCATTTCATTGAAATTTTCCAATTTTGTTGAGTATAGGCTTTTGTAGTAGGATCTGATGATTTTTTTAATTTCCTTGGTTTCTGTTGTTATGTCACCCTTTTCAGTTCTGAATTTATTAATTTGGATACTGTCTCTCTGCCCTTTGATTAGTCTAGCTAAGGGTTTGTCTATCTTGCTGATTTTCTCAATGAACCAGCTCCTGGTTTTATTGATTCTTTGGATAGTTCTTTTTGTTTATATTTTGTTGATTTTAGCCCTGAGCTTGATTATTTCCTGCAATCAACTCCTCCTGGGTGTATTAGCTCCTTTTTGTTCTAGGCTTTTTCAGGTGCCTTGTCAATCTGCTAGTGTATGCTTCCTCCAGTTTTTTTTTCGTAAGCACTTAGAGCTATGAATTTTCCTCTTAGCACTGCTTTCATTGTATCCCATAGATTTTGGTATGCTGTGTCATCTTTTTCATTAAATTCTAAAATTTTTTAATTTTTTTCTTTATTTCTTCCCTTACCAGATTATCAAGGAGTAGGATGTTGTTCAGCTTCCATGTGAATGTGGGCTTTCCATTGTCTTTGTCATTTCTGAAGAGCAGCCTTAGACCATGGTGATCTGATAGGATGCAGGAGATTATTTCAATTTTTTGTGTATCTGTTGAGGCCTGTCTTTTGCCCAATTGTATGCTCTATTTTGGAGAAGGTACCATGCGGTGCTGAGAAAAAGGTATATTCTTTTGCTTTAGGGTGAAATGTTCTATAGATATCTGTTAAGTCCATTTGGTTCATAACTTCTGTTAGTTTCACTGTATCTCTATTTAGTTTCTGTTTCCATGATCTATCCATTGCTGAGAGTAGGGTGTTGAAGTCTCCCACTATTATTGTGTGAGGTGCAATGTGTGTTTTGAGCTTTAGTAAGGTTTCTTTTATGAAAGTGGGTGCTCTTGTATTTGGCACATAGATATTCAGAATTGAGAGTTCATGTTGGTTGACTTTTCCTTTGACAAGTATGAAATGTCCTTCCTTATCCTTTTTGAGAGCTTTAAGTTGAAAGTCGATTTTATTCGATATTAGAATGGCTACTCCCGCTTGTTTCTTAGGGCCATTTGCTTGAAAAATTGTTTTCCAACCTTTTACTCTAAGGTAGTGTCTGTCATTGTCACTGAGGTGGGTTTTCTGTAAGCAGCAAAAAGCTGGGTCCTGTTTGCGTATCCAGTCCGTTAGCCTATTCCTTTTTATTGGGGAATTGAGTCCATTGATGTTAAGAGATATTAAGGAGAGGGTGTTGTTGCTTCCTGTCATTTTTGCTAATAGTGGAGGCATCCTTTGTGTGGTTATCTTCTTTTGGGTTTGATGGAAAAGGATTATTTTCTTGCTCTTTCTAGGGTATGATTGTCCTCCATGTATTGGAGCTTTCCTGCTTTTATCCTTTGTAGTGCTGGATTTGTGGGAAGATACTGTGTAAATTCGTTTTTGTCATGGAATATCTTGGTTTATCCCTCTATAGTAATTGAGAGTTTTGCTGGGTAAAGTAGCCTGGGCTGGCATTTATGTTCTCTTAGGGTCTGTATGATATTTGTCCAGGATCTTCTGGCTTTTATAGCATCTGGTGAGAAGTCAGGTGTAATTCTGATAGGTTTGCCTCTATATGTTACTTGGCCTTTTTCCCTTACTGCTTTTAAAATTCTTTCTTTGTTTTGTGCATTTTGTGTCTTGATTATTATGTGACCGTAGGTTTTTCTTTTTTGATCTAGTCTGTTTGGTGTACTGTAGGCTTCTTGTGTGATTATGGGCATCTCATTCCTTAGGTTAGGGACGTTTTCCTCAATAATTTTGTTGAAGATATTTACTGGCCCTTTAAGTTGGGAATCTTCACTTTCATCTATACCTATTATCCTTAGGTTTGGTCTTCTCATTGCGTCCTGGATTTCCTGGATGTTTTGTGTTAATAACTTTTTGTATTTTTTCATTTTCTTTGACAGTTGTGTCAATATTTTTGAAGGTGTCTTCTGCACCTGAGATTCTTTCTTCTATCTCTTGTATTCTGTTGGTGATGCTTGTTTCTATGACTCCTGATTTCTTTCTTAGGTTTTCTATCTCCAGGGTAGTCTCCCTTTGTGGTTTCCTTATTTTTTCTACTTCCATTTTTAGTCCTGGATGGTTTTGTTCAATACCTTCATCTGTTTGTTTGTGTTTTCTTGTATTTCTTTAAAGGATTTTTGTGTTTCTTTAAGGACTTCTTTCTGTTTACCTGTGCTCTCTTCAAGTTTTTTGATAGAGTTATTTATATCCTTCTTATAGTCTTCTATCATCATCATTAGAAGTGATTTTATATCTGGTTCTTGCTTTCCTGATGATATGGGGAGGACATTCAAGATGAAATCTTCTAGTTCCATCTATTTGCCTGAAAACTCATGATGTTCTCATCTTTAATAGCTGATGAGTATTCTGTTGTGAAAGTGAACCACATTTCCTCTATCCATTCTTCT
>NW_021616916.1:0-3774 GCF_004785775.1 Grammomys surdaster
ATCCTGAGGTACTATCTTGCACAAGACTTGATGTTCATGGGTAGCCAGTGAGCAGAACATGGTACCCAATCGGCCCCTGGTACACAATTATTCTTATTATTTCTTACGCTTGTATGTTTTCAGTGGCTCAGAGTTTCAGAATGCTCTTTACCATGCTCTGGGCAGTGTGGCAAAGTGGGAAGAGCATTGGGCTATGAGCCTGAGACCCTTTCTGAGCCCTATATAGGCAATTATGAGTTTTGAGTCTTTGGGCAATTTATCTAACTCTCTGAAATTTGCCTCTGCACTTGTCAAGTTACAATGAAATCTGATTTTGTTCTTATGATCCAAGCTGGCATGGTGGACAGATATGATAACAAACCAACATGTTTTATATATAGCCATTTAAGAGGGAGAGTCAACTGATTTGTGCCACGGATGACTCTCTCTCACTGGCTATGAGATGCCTGTTATCCAGTGGCCATTAGTAGGTTTCCTGTTCTTCCCATGAAGCCTTCATTTCTTAGTCCAGTACCTCAAGAAATGAAAATATGAAGTAGCATAGTTGTGCTTTTTATTGAAGTGGTTCTGCACTGAAAATTCTGACACTGTGCTCAACATGGCACTAATAAGTTTTTCTGCTTTGAGTAGTACTTCTTAAACAAGCGCTAAGGGAACACAGTTAAGGAAAACCCAGTAAAAAGAAATCATAAAGGAGAAGGATCATAAACCACTGATGTGACCTTCTGCTGTCCTCGGGTTAATTTGACAGCAAGGATTCTAGTTTAGAATTTGACACTAGGATTCTCATAATATAACCTTGTTCCTATGAATGGAATATTAAAAGGCACACAGCCATGCATCTAATCATCTGGGTAACCAAGAGAGCAGAAGAACTAGAGAAAAGCCTCCGTCTTCATTTCCAAGTTGTCACAGAGAAAGGAGCTTCAGTTGAGGAAATGTCTCCATAAGATCCATCTGTAAGGCATTTTCTCAATTAGTGAAATAGGTGGAAAGGCTCATTGTGGGTGTGTCATCCCTGGGCTGGTAGTTTTGGGTTCTATAAGAAAGCAAGCTGAGCAAGCCAGAGGAAGCAAGCCAGTAAGGAACACACCTCCATGGCCTATGCATCAGCTCCTGCTCCCTGACCTGCTTGAGTTCCAGTCCTGACTTCCCTTGGTGATGAAGAGCAATGGGGAAAGTGTAAGCTGAATAAATCCTTTGCTCCCTAACTTGCTTCTTTGTCATGTTGTTTGTGCAAGAATAGTAATCCCGACTAAGACAAATTGGTACCAGCATAATGGGGTATTCCTGTGACAACCTGACCAGGTTTTGGGGAGGACTGTGGAAGGACTTTTGAAATTTGGGCTAGAAAAGCCATCCAGTGTTAAGAGTTCTGTGGCATGTTGTATAGGATCTTGAAGACAATGTTGAGAGTAGTGCAAATTATGGAGGCCTGGCTTGTGAAATTTCAGAGGAAATATTAAAGACTCTTGCCAGTGCCATTGCTGTTTTGATTGTGAAGATTCTGTGGTTTCAGTTAGCTGGAGCTGAAGAATCAGGTATAAACACAAGAGATCAGAACTACTAAAGCAAAACCTTTGTGTTACTGGGACTATTGATGGTGGTTAGCTGGAGCTAAGAAATTAGCACTGATTACGAAGAGACCAGGATCACTGAGGTGAAATCTTCTGTGAAGTGTTTTCTGAGACCACAGAGGTTGTGTTCCAGAGATAGCCAAGGTTGTACCAAGTGCTGTGGTTGGACTTGGTGATGTGTAAGAGTCACCCAGATGGAACTGGTTTTGAAGGCATGAAGGGGTCATGAAGACCAGCTGAGACTCGACACTGTGAGAGGCTGCTGAAGGCCATTGGTTAAGAAGGTGCAACGTCAGTTGCAATTGATGGCCCAGGACTGAAGGAGTCATGCAAAGGAGTTGAGTCTTGGCACCATGAAGAGAGCGATGAGAGATGATTGATGAAGCCTAGTTATAGTGGAAGACAGCAGTGTTTTTGAGATGCCAGAACCATTAGATGGCCATCAAGAACAGCAGCAGCAGGGGCATAAAGGCAGCTGGAGCTTAGAAGACAAGGTGTGTGGTATAAAGGCCAGGCCTGGAGAAGTGACCCAAGTCCATGGAGGAGCCCAAAAGATCGTGAGTTGGATCCCAGTCATTGGACAGTTGGAGTTTGATTTTGGTTTTGATTGTGACTGTCCCTGATATTTTTCCCTCTTGAAGAAAGAAAGTATTTTAGTGGAGCCCACATTTAAGAGACTTTTAATTGTAAAAAGACTTTGAATTTTAAGAGATTGGATATTTTAGAGATTAAAATTTTAATAATTTTTCAAAGACTGAGACTTTTAAAGTTATGTAAATCTTGGGGATGAATAAGAAAGTAAGGGTTGAGGCTAAATAGTGTTGTGTTTGTGAGTTGACAAGGGGTCAGTTGTAGTAGCTGGTTTTGTGTCAACTTGACACAAACTGGAGTTATTACAGAGAAAGGAGCTTCAGTTGAGAAAATGCCTCCATGAGATCCAGCTGTAAGGCATTGTCTCACCTAGTGATCAATGTGGAAGGACACATTGTGTGTGATACCATCCCTGAGCTGGTGGTCTTGTGCTCTGTAAGAAAGCAAACTGAGCAAGCCAGGGGAAGCAAACCAGTAAGCAGCACCCTCCATAGTCTCTGCATCAGCTCCTGCTTCCTGATTTTCTTGAGTTCCAGTCCTGACTTTCTATGGTGATGAACAGCAACCTGGAAATGTAAGCTGAATAAACCCTTTCCTCCACAAATTGCTTCTTGGTCATGATGTTTGTGCAGGAATAGAAACCCTGAGTAAGACAGCCAGGAAGCCAAATAGGACAGACATCCAGATACAGTGAATCCATTTTATACTTCCAGATTGGTGTTCATCACCATAGGAAGTCAGGGCTGGAACTCAAGCAAGTAAGGAAGCAGGAGCTGGTGCAGAGGCTATGGAGGGATTTTACTTACTGGTTTGCTTCCCCTGGCTTGCTCATCTTGCTTTCTTACAGAACTCAAGACTACCAGCCCAGGGATGGTATCACCCACATTGGGTTCTCCCACCTTGATTGCTAGTTGAGAAGATGCCCTAAAGTTGGATCTCATGGAGGGATTTTTTTCAACTGAAACTTTGTGATGTGTGTTAACTCCAGCTTGTGTCAAGGGGACACAAAACTAGACATCTTGACACACAAACCCGTTACTATGAAGCCTCAACCCTTGTTTTTTATTTATTTCCATTTTTTTTATAAATTTAAAAGCCCCACATCCTTTGCAAATTCTTACATATTTTAATTGCAATCTCTTTAAAATATACAGTAACGTTTAAAATTCAAAGTGTTTTTACAATTAAAAGTCTCTTACCTATGAGCTCCAGTAAAACACTTTCTTTCTTCAAGGGGGAAAAATATCAGGGCACAGTCACAATCAAAAGAAAAGTCAAATTCCAGCCACACTCTGTCTGGTTATCCTATTCATGATCTTCTTGGCTCCTCCAAGGGCTTGGGTCACTTCTCTAGCCTTTCCCTTTGTATCACACACCTTGTATTCTAGGCTCGATCTGCATGTCCTTGACTGTTGCTGTTCCTTGTGGTCATCTCATGGTACTGTCATCCCACAAACACTGCAGTGTTCTGCTATAATTAGGCTTCACCTGTAGCCTCTCATATGCTCTCTTTATGGAGGAAACCCTCAACTCCTTTGCATGATCCTTTTAGTCCTGTGTCATCAATTGCAACTGAGGCTGCTCCTTCTTTCCCACTGACTTTCTG
>NW_021616917.1:0-1161 GCF_004785775.1 Grammomys surdaster
CTATGAACTATGATGTCTATCGATTATTAATTTTCATTTTATTCATCCTTATCATTATTCACGAATGGTGAATATTGATTATTCATGTTCATTTATTTCGGATTTACTATTATCCACGAATGCTGAATATTGATTATTCATGTTCATTTATTTCTGACTTACTATTATCTATGACTGATGACTATTGATATTTCAGCTTTATTTTTTTCCGTTTTACAATTAACTATGACTGATGACTTTAGTTATTCATGTTCATTTTTTTCACATTTACCATTATCCACGAATGGTGAATATTGATTATTCATGTTCATTTATTTCTGACTTAATACTATCTATGACTAATGACTTTTGATATTTCATCTTTATTAATTTCTGGTTTACTATTAAATATGTCTGATGACTATTTATTAGTCCTGTTCGTTTATATCTGATTTACTATTATCCACGAAAGCTGAATATTGATTATTCATGTTTTTTTATGTCTGACTTACTATTATCTATGACTGATGACTAGGGATAATTCAGCTTTATTTATTTCTGATTTTCTTTTAACTATGACTGATGACTATTGGTTATTCATGATCATTTATTTCTGATTTACTATTATCCATGAATCGTGAATATTGATTATTCCTGTTAATTTATTTCTGATTTACTTCTATCTATGATTGATGACTCATGATACTTCAGCTTTATTTACTTCTGATTTCCCGAGAACTATGACTGATGACTATCGATTAATCCTGTTTTTTATTTCTGATTTACTATTATCCACTAATGGTGAATATTGATTATTCATGTTCATTTATTTTTGACTTACTATTATCTATGACTGACGATAATTGATAGTTCGGCTTTATTTTTTTCTGATTTTCTATTAACTATGACGGATGACTATTGGTTATTCATGATCATTTATTTCTGATTTACTATTATCCACAAATCGTGAATATTGATTATTGCTGTTCATTTATTTCTGATTTACTATTATCTATTACTGATGACTCATAATACTTCAGCTTTATTTACTTCTGATTTCCCGTGAACTATGACTGGTGATTGTTGATTATTCATGTTCATTTTTTCAGATTTACCATTATCCACTAATGGTGAATATTGATTATTCATGTTCATTTATTTTGGACTTACTATTATCTATTA
>NW_021616918.1:0-262 GCF_004785775.1 Grammomys surdaster
CAGCCCATCCCAGGGCATATAGGGTTTTATGGGCATTTGACCAACCGAGTATGTACACATCACTCCAGGGGGTATTTAACCAGGGCCTTCCCGGGGCTCGGGGCCTTTTCCGCCAGCCGGTTCCCACCAGCCGGCTTTCTCCCAGCGGGTCTTTCCTCTATAACATCGTAATAAAGATCTGCTGAAGAACGTTGGTGTCTGTGTTATCTCGCGGGCGAGAACACGCCACCCACATATTGGTGCAGAAATCCCGGGAAGAAAT
>NW_021616918.1:362-5644 GCF_004785775.1 Grammomys surdaster
TTTTGTTATCTTAGTGCCAGCTTTCACCCATTTCCTCCTGCTGTTGTATTGCTTTCACCAGTTTGCCTGTTTAAATCTTGCCGCCGCTTGAGCCAGCCCTGCCCCCCCTTCCAGCAGCCGTTCAGGGCTGCCAAGTTTCAGTAGGCAAGTGAAACTTTGGCCCTTTCCCTTCTTCCAGCTCTTTTCTGGGGTTTTTAAAAGGCAAGAAAAAGTTTGGCTTTAGCTGCTTTGATCCAGCAGGTTTTATGAGCAGGCAGAGGCCTAGCATAATTAATTAGCCGGGAGTGAGCCCAGAGCCCTTCTCTCTGAGAGTCAGATTCCCTCGGAGATAAGATAACAAACAGCATGTGGCCTTGCAGTCAATTGTGACCAGCTCTGCAGAAAAAACTTTGTTAGTGAGAGAGATCCATTTGCCTGCAGGAGAACGCTGACACTCGCCTCCTGGGACAGGCTAAAAGGAGATCTGACTAAGGGACAGCAGAATGGAAAGTTGAGGCCAGGCACACACTCATTGTGGAAATTACAGGATCAAAAGTATAGTTCAGCTATTGTGGTGAGTCAGGAGATACTGAAAGAGATTCAGGGTTACCTTCCAGTAACTGATTCTGGGTGGGAGCGCTCACAAGCTCATAGAAGCTTGGGTAGACATGTCTACGGATTCCCCAGACGTTAGATCTGCGGGAGGGAATTAGAGACCGAAAAGAGTCTCTGGGAGAGATTTTTACGAAGAAAAAGCCTCTATATCCAGTAGAGGAATTGCAAAATCTGAAATTATATGAATATTAATCGGGGAGGTCTGGTTCTTCCAAGCGAGAACCAGAGAAAGATGGAAAAATAGTCCGTTATGAGGCAGAAAGAGATGAAGAAGTAGTCCTCTTTGAGGCAGAAGGATTCCATTCACGTGGACAGCTGCAGCCACAGAGTAGAGAACAAAGGGAGGCGGGGATTAGAAAGCTCGCGCTTACAGCTCCCCCGCCCCCCTGGAATTCTCAGGCAGCACTCCCTGCTGCAATTTTGAGCGCACCGCTGCCTTATGCAGACAAGCTCGGTGCAACTACCTTCCTTTCAGAGGAGGATAAAAAGAAAGATGTTTCAAGCCTTTCCAGTGTTTAAAGCTGCGAAAAGAAGTTGCGTTTACACATTGGTAGAATATATTTCTATTAAAGAACTTGCTGAGTTAGTTCAAAAGCATGGGTTTGATGCTAATTTTACAGCCATGAAGTTTGAGAGATTTGCTGCTATGGCAATAGCTCCAAATGTTTGGCAAAATACAATAATAGCTACTCTCCCCAATAAAAATGAATAGATACTGGGGCTGATGTAACAATTATTAGAAGACAAGAGTGCCTTTAACTTGGCGTTTGTCTGATCCCTCATTCAACTAAAAGGAGTTGCTTATTCAGTTAAACCAAAAACAAAGTTCAAATTTAAGATTTATGAAATTAATGAGACATTACAACCTGTCTTGCCTACGTCAGTTACCATTCTAGTAAATACATAGAATTATTATAGATTTAAAAGATTGTTTTTATTGTTCCTTTACATCCTGGTAAAGGTGATGAGTTTAAATCCAATGAATTTATTAGTGATTCTTGAGAGCCCATGAAACAATATCTTTAAACAGGTTGCTTCAAAGAATGATTAATAGTCTTATATAAAAATTTGTTATTGCTTTAATACAGAAATTAAACATTTAAATCTCTCAGTGTATTTTATTCATTTTGTTAACTGATATCTCTAAAAAGAGTTTTTCTGTACACCCTTGCTCTAATACAATGAGTTTTGAAATTTTAGAGTACTTGTTGCTCCAGAAAAATTCAAAGACAGTATCAAAGACACAGAAAATTCCAATAAGAATGGATAATGGGGGCTAGAGAGATGACTCAGCCGTTAAAGGCTAGACTCACAACTACAAATATTTAGAGTTCAATTCCCAGCAACCCATGGTGGCTCACAATCATTCGTAGTGAGATTTAGCGCCCTCTTCTGGCTTACAGGCGTACATACAAAAATTGGTTTACTTTTAATGATTCTTAAAAATCAAGTTAACAGATATTAATTGGCTAAAACCTCATCTTAAACTTACCATAAGAGGATTTAAACCTCTGTTTGATGTTTTTCAAGGGAGATACAAATCCTAATTCCCCTCGACAGTTAACTGATGAGGAATAGATAGCTTTGTAAAAGTATAGAATAAGCTGTTAGTCATTAAAAGATAAATTATCTAGACCATGATACATTGTTGGCTGTTTACATTATTGCTACTCATGTGTTCACAACAGACCTTGGCCAAAGAAACCATTAATGTGGATTCATCTATCTACAAGTAAAGTTTGAACATCTTATTTTGAAACTATTACAGTATTAATACAAGATTGTAAGATAGAATCCTAAAAATATTTTAGATGAAATGCTAATTCTTTATTCCAAATAAAAATTAAGTTGATTATTAGAAAATAATGATATTTGACCTATTACTTGGCAAAGTTTTTAGACAAAATTGATAATCATTATCCATAAGACAAGTTGTTAACAGTTGTTCTCTATACATGCTTTTGTTTTTCCTATAAATTTACATGCAGCCCATAGAAAAAATATTTACTATATTTACAGATGCCTCATCAATTTATTAGACAGTATATGTAATTATATCACATGTTCATTTTCTTGAATTTTCCCCTGCTTCAACACAAATAATTAAATTATGTGCTCTAGAAACTGTTTGAAATGCTGAAAATTCAAGCTTTCAATTGGTACACTCATAGCCAGTATATGGCTCATGGTTTATAACTGCTTAAAATTGTTGCCCTTTTAGATATTACTAATTCTCAAATTTTACAGCTAATTATAAAAATACAGCTTAATTTAAGAAACATGTACTGTTTCTTTATAAGACATTTAAGGGTTCATTAGATTGCCTAGAACCCAAGACAATGCCAGAACAGATTTGTATACCAGTCAAATTATAGACCATATAGAAACAATTGGCTATACAATCTTATTCTTTATATCATCAAAATAATAATAGCTTGAGACTATAATTTAATATTTCTAGAAAGTGTACAAGTAAAATAACAAAACTTCTTCTCAGTGTCCTCAATTTTCATAATGGTGTTAAGTCTTAAAGACTTACACATGATTAATCATGACAAATGGATGTTACTCATGTCCCATCTTTTGGGAAACTTCAATATTTACATGTTTCCATTGACACCAGTTCTAGAATCATTTTTGCCTCCCCGTTATCGGGAGAAAAGACAGCACATGTTATCCAGCATTGCCTTGAGGCCTAGAATGCCTGGGGAAAGCCTAAAATTCTCAACTTATACTTCTCAGAAGTTTGGACAATTCTGTCGCCAAATGGAGGTAACTCACCTGACAGGTCTACCATACAATCCTCAAGGACAAGACATTATAGAACGGGATCATCGTACTCTTAAATCTTATTTTTTAAAACAAAAAGGGGGAGTCGAGGAGGCTCTACCCTCAGTGCCACGAGTCACTGTTTCTATAGCACTCTTTGCTTTCAATTTTTTAATTTTGGACAGTCAGGGCCATTCGGCTGCTGACCATCATTGTTTAGAGCCTGATAGGCCAAAGGAGATGGTCAAGTGAAAGGACATCTTGACTGGACAATGAAAGGCCCGGATCCTATTTTAATAGGATCCAGGGGAGCGGTCTGTGTTTTCCCACAGGAGGAAGACAATCCATTCTGGCTACCAGAGCGACTGACGCGAAGGCTCGTGACAACTGAAGATGACACTCAGAAGAATTCATCTACAGATGCTTCCAGTCCTAATCTGGACCCTCCAGAATTGGGTTCCTAGTATATGGGGAGAACAACGATGGGCTATATTATCTGCTTTTCCTAAACCTATACCTGTTAGACATGATGCCATGGTATTTCCGAGATTTCTTACAACTAATAAAACCATGGGGCTACCTTATCTTCCCTATGATAAAACGCAGGCCCCCCTGGGAGAAAATCGTTCCTTGCCTGAACGGGGTTCTCTCTGTTTTCAGATTACTGAGACAGGAAACTGTATAACTCTCTCGAAGAGAAGCTTGGGGTGGTTTTATGAAAAGAGAGACTGGGTTAAACTAACAACAAAAAGGAATGATAATGAAAAGGACAATAGTTATGTCAAAGAGTTCTCACAGTCCTTTTTACAACCAGCCATTTGGATAGATGGAACATATTTATCACCCAAACTTATTGATGGAGAACGTCCTCGTCAACCTAAGGTCTCTCCTTTTTGTAGTCTAGAAGATGAGGGAGCTGTTCTGCGTTGGTCTGATTGTCAATCCAGAGTAACACGATGGGCAGATACCAATGAAACCTTTTCCTTTTCACCCAATATGTTGGGAGATCCTGGAGCTGGCGCAGTAATGAGAAAGGGTCCTTTTCTACAGAGCGTTAGTATGAATCCTTTTCACAAATGGCTACTCTGTGGAGTTAATGGCAGTTGTACCGACCTCAACTCTCTAGCCTTTCTCCAGGGTGGAGCGACAGGAAGAACATCCTTTCCAGGAGTTATTAATGGAACTATGGTGAAACAGAGTTCAGATCCGGTCCCTCAGTTGACAAATCCTATTCAGTTAATTACTGGAGTTAACAGGATCATTGTAAATCAAACAGTATTTTCACCTACACCAGTGTGTGTTTTTCCACCTTTCTTGTTTATTCTCTCAAACTCCTCATTTGAAAAATGCACTAATGATTCATGCATGATGTCTCAGTGTTGGGCTGTTGGACAAGCTAAACGTGCCATGGTTGCCAGAGTGCCACGATGGGTTCCTGTCCCTGTTGAAACACCCTCTACTCTATCATTATTCAGACAAAAAAGAGACTTTGGCATAACTGCAGCCATAATAACAGCGATATCAGTCACTGCCATTTCAGCTACAGCTGCTGGGATTGCTATGTCAACCAAAGTCCAAACAGCAGCAGCCTTAAATCAGCTGTCCGCTACAGTGACAGAGGCAGCCAACTTCCATACTTCTGCTAATGCTGAATTGAAAGGCAGATTGATGATTGTTAATCAGCGCCTAGACTTGGTAGATGAAAGAATAGATATCCTTTTTCAATTGGCACAATTGGGATGTGAAAGAACTCTGGGAGCAATCTGTATTACAAGTGTTCAATATGAAAATTTTACTCGAGCAGCTAATTTGTCTAGACAATTGTCTCGTTACCTAGCAGGAGAATGGTCAGAAGGATTTGATGAACTTCTCGAGAAGTTGCGAGCAGCGGTGGCAGCCATCAACTCAACGCGTATGGA
>NW_021616919.1:0-514 GCF_004785775.1 Grammomys surdaster
AGAGGGATGCAGTCAGAACTGTGTTTGGAAGAGAATGCTTAGAACAGTTGGGATGAAGCAGAGGAAGGGGAGATGGCGCCAAGGACACTGAGCCCAGCATCTGAATCAGAGATTTGAAAAGGGAGATGGTGACGTGACCCAGTCGTGCCAAGAGTTGTGGTGAGGGGCCACCTAAGGGCCTTTTCTGGAAGAGCATCAGTAGGGACCAGTGACAGGCTGTCTAGAGGAAGAGACATGGAGAGCTTCCCAGTATGCTGTCTGCCAGTTCTCTGTTCTGGTTTTTTGTCCTCATGTTTTTTCGCTATCAGCTGACTCTGCAAAGGTTCTGATGTCTTGGATTGTGAAACTGTCTCTTAGAGACAATGCTGAAGATCGCATGGCTAGAGGTGTTAGCATCTATTATTGCCTGAATCTCGACTTTCACCTTAGGCTCATGTTTTGAATGCTTGTCTCCATCTTGTGGCAGTACTTTGAGGACTGCAGAGACTGAACAGTGGGACCTGGTTGGCAGAGA
>NW_021616919.1:614-2117 GCF_004785775.1 Grammomys surdaster
CTGTAGCTACCCTCTGCTTCCTGGATGGGAACACGCTTCTCTCCTGTGCCCAGTGTTTTCCCACATTGAGACCTCTGAAATGATGAACCAACATAAGATTTTCCTGTCTTTAGTTCTGTCAGTTCACAATGCAGAGTATCAATACAAAACTTGCTTCCAGTGAAGCGGGGTTCTTTCAGTGTAAACCAGGCTAGGTGGGTCTAGGCCTTTGGAATAGGCTTGTGGAATGTAATGGAGAAGAATTTGGAAACGGTTTAGTGTGTTTTAAGTATAATTTAGTGGTTCTGTCAAGGTGTAAATGGCGAGGACACCTATAGAAGTACAAACAGTACACTGCTCATAGGTTTCTGATGGCAACAGGTTCCCATTGGTAATTGTGCAAGGTATTTTTGTTACATTTTGGTAAAGAATATCTATGTTTGGCTGGTATTTGAGGCAATCTGAACTGTCAAAAGCAGTGGACAGATTCACTACTTGGCCTAAACAAAACTCATGATGGAATATCCCAAAAGGATGAGGGACTGATTTTATTGCAGAGGCCCCTGTCAAGCTTCTTGGAACATGGAAATCCATAGCTGGAACATCATGGCTACACTGGCAGCCCACTTTGCTCTTGGAAAGACTACATTGCCTTTACCGAAGGCCAGCTACATCGAATGGCACACCGAGTGAGAGAACAGAGCCGTCTGCAATACAACCGCTGTTTGGAAACTTCATCTCCTTACTGAATTTGGCTGTCTGCCACATGCTCCCTGTGGAGTGGAACACCCACAGGCATTTTCAAGCTACAGCTTTGTGACTCACCAAAGGTTCCCACCCATGGGTCTCTCAAGCTGCCAGGCCTCGGTGCTACTAATAACATTGCAGTCTTCAGTTTCACTGGAGAGGCTTTCTGGGACTTATCCTGGGAATAAAGACATCAGCAAGTTTCAAGACGTTTCTTGGTTATTGGAATACCCTGACAGCTTTTTTGGCTCACAAGGATGTGTTATGAACAAGGGTCCTTTAGTCTGACAATTCCAGATGTTCTTTCTCTGCCATTTGGTATGGGGCTATGACTGGTTTCTAAATATTTTATAATGATCAGCCCTCTTTTTAAATTATAATTAATTTTTATTTCATGAGCATTGATTTGTGTTTTGCCTGCTTGTATTTCTGTGTCAGAGTGTCAGATCCCCTGTAACTGTTATATTTTTGTATTTGATTAGAATTTAGTGTTGCGAGAAATGTTACAAATGATCAGCAGTTTCCTGCACTACACCCAGCTGCTCTCTGTCCTGAGGTTTTGCCGCCTCTTGACTAGCCCCAGTCGGCAGTCTTCCCTTCTCCGGTTTGCCTTCCTCAGAGCCACCTGTACCTTCTCAGCTGTCCACCCCCTGTGTTTGGCCATCACAAATCCCAGTAACCCAGTAAATCAAAACTCTAGAAGCTTATAGAAATCAGTCATATTTATATATCAATAAATTCTCAATTCACAAGATGCCCACGGAATAAATTCAGGGG